>NC_090293.1:47406598-47599098 GCF_037392515.1 Haliotis asinina | reverse complement strand
TCACCAATACCTCAGGATAAGGCGTGGAATGCAATAAACAACCCGCACGATAGACGGGCATACGAACGACTTTGTAATGAATTCGGTGTCGATCCGAAGACGGACTGGCGTTTGCCGGGCCCGAATCACGGATTCCTATCGTTCACAATCAGTCTCTCGTGGAAGCCAGCTACGATGTGGTTAAAAATGGGGTTACAAGTCGTATCACTACTTTAAAACAAACGAGTGGGACGACCTTTACTTAGCTTCTGACGATAGTAAGGATTACCACGTTTGGCGGTTTAAACAAGGGCCATGTGATGGTTGGAATGATTTGATTAGAACGTACGTGTGGGCTGTTCTCGGGGCTCAATCACGGACGCGCTCCAGTATCATAGGTTATGGAACCGCTTACAATGTGCAGAAAAAGTTCGTGGCTAACATTGAGGATGCGATAGCATCACCAGTAGATCTACCTAGTGCTATAAAATAATACCAGGACACTTTGCAGTGTGCCAGGTCAAAAGTCGACTATGTGTTCGTTGTGGGATTGTACATGGCTCCGAGCAATATGCGCCTGAGAATCAATAAAATAGCAGGTGACAACAATGAAATAATCATCGCCACAGCCGACCAAATTTTGGGTGTTAACACCGACGTCAACGTCTCCCACGTAGCTCCATCCACGCATACTGGTGAAACGGGTATAGTGGCATCACCACCAGATTCAAGGGTTAAACCAACATATGGGCGTGTGGGTGTATCCCCCACCCTGCAGGCGTCCAATCAGCAGTACATCTACCGTAATACAGCGTTAGTTGTCGGAGGGGTTGTGATCGGCTGGTGTCTTATTTGGTTAAAAATTCCTTAGGTGCCACGTACCCAAGTCCAGCTACGGCGACAATGAATGCCCACAGATTTTGACCAAGCCACGTGACAGTTTTACCCAGCGTGCTGAGCAACCATGAAACGATGCTACCCAGGATGCCGGGCGGGACTTCTGCAGCCTTACCAGCGAGTTTAGACAGGGCCTCACCGAGTGATTTTCAGATGTTTTTTATCCAGTCTCTAACGTCACCACCACTCGGTAGGTTTTGGGGTGTTGGGGTACCTCCCACGGAACCTCCCGTCAGCGATACGACCAGAGTCCATATGATGAAGCCCAATGCTGTCAGAACACTGGCCTTACTCTCGGAAGAATATTCGGATCCTGTCGGCCAAAGTGGTGTCCTCTTTCAGTATTTTGTAAATATATTAATCATTTTTCGACCATCCTTATACAATAAAGGGCTTATCCTGTGCACTGTTACGTTTTCACCTTCGTGTCCGAATACGTTTATGCATGGCTAAGTCTGGATTCTGTTTTTCTATTTTATTCATCTGAGAGATGGGCGTGGGTTCATCTATACCTTCCCAATTGATCCCATCATGTTCTGGATAACTGGAAAGTCTGTCAGATTTTTTTTCAGCTGGACATTTAGCACATCCTATCGCTATCCTCATACAATTGTTACCACGGTTTTTAACCTTAACCATGGCTTGTATATTTCTTGAAATACTCACGGAGGAGTAAGTACATTCCACCTCTCAACGATACATAGTTTGCTATATCCAGGTAAGCCATGTTAATCTTATAAACAACCCAACCAGACCCCCTATTAGTGTAGCATTCTCGATTTTTTTTCCAAATGATCTGTCTATATAAGAGTTGACAGTGTCTGGTTGTGTTGTAACTTCTTGATTACCTCTGAAGTAACCATTGGTGTATTCAGTTGCTTCATTCGCCTGTTGTTTCTCTAGTGCCATCTTCAAAGTGAGTTGAAATTTAATATCTCTTATATCTCTCAGTTCTTCGTTCTATAGGTTTTTGTTCCTTTAGTAAATCAATGAGCTCAGATTTCCTTATACGAGAATAACCTCACTTTCCACGTTCACGAGCTTGCTTTGTAAGCTCATTCACAGTAGTTTTTTCTTTTTTTTTCCGTTGATAATTTAAACTTAGCAAATCTAGTAACTCAGATTTCCTCATACGAGAATAACCTCCCATTCTACATTCATGTGCTTGCATTTTGAATTCATTCACTGTAAACATGTTGCACACACATTGATTATACTATAGGTGGACAATTCTCTAAATGTATGATTGTGTAATGTAAGACTGTATACCCATTAAATTAAGCTTGCAGTTCTCCGCACGGGCTTATCAAGTACAGCTCAGGTGTGCATTGTGTGTTCGTATCCTGGTAATTCAGATTTAGACTTGTATGTTTAATTTATTATAGCATGACAACCCACGGAGACGTTTTTGTCACGGCTTGTGAAAAAGCAATGGAAAATAATGCTTTATCTGACTTGTTAACGTTTGATTGGGTTAGGGCAGTAACAAGGTATGACACAAGTTATGTGACAATGTATTTTAAAAAGAAACTACTTAGACTTAGGTTCAAAAATGAAATTCAAGCAAACAGAGTTTCACCGAAAGAGGATAGGCCATGTTTGAGTATTTCAGTAACAAAAACACACAAAATTCCAGATTCAGATGAAAATCCATGTGAGTCTTCATTATTTAAAGCTATTTCATATATTTCTAGGGCAATCAGAAAAGAACATACAAACAGATTGATAGATACAGCTTTTCAACACAATGAAAAAGATATTGTTTTACCACGGAATGGAATCAAAATTTATAATACCCAAATTTTCACACAAATTCAAACAACTGTTAAAAATGTAAAAAATGGCACCCCTTTAGATAATCCCATTCTAAGAATTAAAATACATGAATTACCTTATTCTTCCCAATTTGTTGATTGGGTAAAATTATACGATAAAAGTAGACCAATTATTATAAATGGGAAAATATCTTTTTGTTGATTGGGTAAAATTATACGATAAAAGTAGACCAATTATTATAAATGGGAAAATATCTGGTTATTACCCATGAAGGGAAAATGACAAAGACCCTGATCAGAATAATATTCATAGACTTCTTGTTAAAGGGTAAAAATATTCAGGTGTTGTTGATGTTAGTTCATTATGTATTAGTAGTATTGGTACTTCACTTGGTGTTTAATTACAAACTGCGATTGTAGAAAAGGGTGAAAATAAATATAAAGATGCTTTAGATGAATTAATAAATTAATAAATGATGAAAAAGAAGAGGAGGAAATCACTGAAATCACTGAATTCCCTATCTAAATTGATATGATTCCCTGTCTTATATAAACTAGTCCCGTACCCCAACAGTCTTCCTCTCACTAGGAAGATTGTTGGGTACTCTTTACAGGGGAGATGAAAAGTGATCATGTTATGGAGTTTAGAAATTAAGATGAGTGAGGCAAGGATAGGTTTTTATTCCGTGGGTTATATGGGGTGAGCCCGTACTCCCGTTGTTTATATTACTCCATCAGATAGCTTAAATACTGCCTCAATTGACACATTTTCTTCTTGTTGGGAAAGTATCTCGCATGCCCTTGAAGACATGTTTAAACGGGAATAACATATGTCTTCAGTATTGTCCAGCTTTGGTCAAGTACATTTCTAATGACGGACGCGAAGAACGCCTGCATGTTGTTTCATATACTCAGGACAAAGTGTTTCTATTTTATTTTCCAAGAGATACATTTTAGGAACAGTACCACAGTGTACATTTCCTCCGGTCTATATTATCCGCTAATTAGAGAATGCAAAGCTAAATACATTTATTTGTTACGTTCTGTTATTTTGCTACATACGTGTATGCAATTTTATAGTTATATACGACAGGTTTCCAGAATCGTTGTTTGCTTATTTATAAGCGATGATGTCCTATATACTGATGTCTAATGTAAGTTATACACAGCTGATAGGGAGATAACTGTGAACTTTGTATCTATATGCATTTATATAAGTCGGCCACACAGGTTTACATCCGATGAAGTAGGTTAAACAAGAAACAATGTTAAATTTAATAATTCACATTTTTACGATATCAGCATCTATAGTCCTCAATACGAAATGAGCACAAACAACAATACACACACAAGGTGGTCTGCATTAAATTACATTGTCTTGACATCGTGTAGTGTTCTATAAATCAGATTTTAGATTTTATCTGTTTTAGATTTAATTACTAGTTTAAAATTATACCTGCTGCGGTGAAGTTGTTTCACCGTCCTTCGTTGAAAGGTGCTTATTAATTCACTTTTGATTATCATAAATCCAAGGCTTGCTGTAGCAATGCTCTGGTTGAAATATCGCTTATGTGTCTTATAATGAATACTACATGGGGTCACATTACATACGAATTGTACGAAACGAGTGTCCTTCCTATGTCTTTCGCTGGGTCAGATAACAATGGATAGTCACGAGTTTTGTATGTGATGAGACCGAGTGCGGTGTTCTATTTATTAACTACGTCTTACATGTGTTAAACTGGCAAAATAGCGATTTTTTTCTTATTTAAACCAGTTTCAGAAAGAGGTTGCGGGGATGTTTGTACTGTAGTACACTATTTGCATGACGTCACACTATGACGTCATTCTTATTTGGTAACCGACGTCACGATTTATGTCAATCGTCATCGCTTCGTACAGTCTCCTGCAGTAAACTACTCCGTTGCACCCCGTTTCTCGGTTTGCAGTTGCTTCACTCGGTTGATCATGACATCACTGGTGAAAACATTGCGTTTAAGTTTTTCCACGAATATAATGTGTCAGTTTGCCTCACAGTCAGTCAGCATCACGGCAACATTCAAAGCATCACTCTCTTACCCAGATTTCCATTCGGCCAGCCAGCATAGTAGTGATGTTATGCTAGGTCATCGCTGCGCCGGAGTGTGTCAAAGCATATAAGCTAAGAACGAACGAATTCACGTGTTTGTTGTGAATGAAAAAATTGTTCCGTCACTACGTGACCTAACTGAGAGGTCATTGGACACTCAATCAAATCGTTAGAATGCCAGGTCAAGGCGCACACATACTATGCTGGCTTGGAACTCTGGGTAGGAGAGTGGTCAAGGCGATACGACAGTATCGACATTAGTATGCAACTACCCATACGTTGGCCACATGGGTAATAAAACTCTTAAGTTAACTCAGTAATTTTAGCACCTAGTTTCACCTAGTTTCACCTAGTTTTACCTAGTTTCAATTAGTTTTATCTGAGTTAGCTTCAACTGTTATATGATTTAACCAGCCGACACCTAATGATTTCCCACCTCAGTTAAGCAGAGTGACATGAATAAAATACTGTTTAAATTAAAAAAAAGACAAACAAACAAGCAAATTCGATAGTTGACAACGTGGCGCCGTCACGTAAACAAAGGGCGTTTCAAACATCAGAGAAGATAATGTACTGAACAGCAAAAGAAACTCATTTTTCGAAACAAATGAAATCTCATAAAAGTAAGATGTCATGTTTATGTCGCCTATTTAAAAAGAGTTGACAAAATGCCACAGTTGCGTTTCACTTGCTGTTAAGTACATAGATACGGCAAGCGTATGAAACTATCACCAGTTTCCTTGACATATATCACTGATATCATTGTTGTTGATATATCCATGACGTACATTTGTGTCATGTCGTGATACCGTCCCTCCTGGTTTGTCAAAGCTGTCAGCAATAAGATATGGCTGTCATAAATATTTACATTAATTTTGTCTGTTAATCATATTTACATTATTTATGACTATGTTGGGGATGTTACATTGGGTTCATGTCATTCTATTATCTAAAGTGCAGTTGTTTGTAATTTAACGCCGCTCTCAGCTGCATTTCAGCTATATAGCGGCGGTCTCTAAATAATCACCTCAGACCATCCAGTGACCGACAGCATGAGCATCCCTCCCTGCAAATGGGGTACGATGACCTGTCAGTCAGTGAGAGTGAACACCCCATCCCGTTACGAGATTATTTCTAGCCAGGGTCTTCACGGATACTATCTCTTCAGAGGTAGTCATTTTGCGGTGTTGTTAAAACTGTAAATCAAATAAAGTGAAATTAAGATTAAGAATTCTCATACGACACCATTTGAACTTTTACATCTCAAAATTTCGTTCAGCTTAGGCTAAATTTGTTTTACATTTATAGTTTCAAATCGCTATTACTGGTATGTATCACAAGGGGGTAGGCCCAGTGAAACGAATGCACATAACTGACTGAACTCACTCACTCACTCAGTTACTCGTGTGAGCCAGGTAATGCGAGAGAGATCGCTCAGGTCACTTATCGCACGTCACGAGATTGTTATACGGTCTGGGCGATAACTGTCTCAAATCAGTCGACAGTGATACGCGTCCCAGACATGCCGTCAAAAACACTGGGGAACTTTGTGCAGTGTCCTGTGTGCAGGACCAGGTAGGATCGGTGACGGAATTTTAATTTTTTTATGGTTAAAAAAAGCTTAGTCTTTGGTGACATGTTTTCAGATATTTACATACATTCCGATAAATTTGACGCTATGTTGTTTTATTATGGGTGGTATTTCTATCTATCCGAACATATGTGGGCGTCCTTTCATATCATTTCATATATGGCCCGTGAAAATCCCGGGGTAGAACAGGCCTTCAGCAACACATGCTTGCCTTAAAAGGCGATTATGCTTGTCGTAAGAGGCGACTAACAGGATCGGGTGGTGAAGCTCGCTGAGTTGTTGACACATGTCATCGGTTCCCAATTGCGCATATCGATGCTCATGTTGATCACTGGATTGTCTGGTCCACACTCGATTATTTACAGACAGCCGCCATGTAGCTGGAATATTGCAGAGTGCGGTGCGCGCGCGCGCGCGCGTGTGTGTGTGTGTGTGTGTGTACGTGTGTGTGTGTGTACGTGTGTGTGCGTGTGTACTTTATTTATTTATATTTCTGTGTATACTTCGGTATTTGAATTTGTCATTGTCATTATCAAACTGACACTGCATCTTTATTCTAATCGACATGTAAGCAAAATTGCTATTGCCCGAAGCTGTTATCCATTAAGTTTACCTTTTTAATATACAAGCCAGGATCCAGAAATTTGTGAAATGATACAGAAACCGCAATCGCCTAGGGGGATAAATGAAACTCAATGGACATGCTTCCCAGGTCTATTTTGTGGGTGTCGCTCAAAAATCCACAGGCTGGAGTTCGATTTAGGATTCTACTGTGTCAGTAAAGTGCAGACTCAATAAATGTGTTTGGTGGCGTACCATCTGTAATTCGAACACATACCTAATCGCCAGCACACAAAGTCAGGGATCTAACCCCCTCAGCCTCCTCGGCTTCTGATCTTTACTGGGAAAGTGTACACTTTAACATACCATTATACGGTTGACAACTTTCTAAATGGCATTATATAACCAAAGAAGGAAGGGTGTGATGCGATTCCCCATTGTGTCTTTTCCACAGCCATGTTCCCACCAACGGGGCACTGAAGGATGGAGTGTATGCTTCTACCTGTGAAAACTGTGGCCACTTCTTCAAGTTCAAGGCCACAGGTCCTCTCAAGTCCTCTGTCAACTTCACCATAAACGGGGCTTCCTTCACAGGTAGAAACCTGTTGTATCCACAAAAAACTATCCGAGAATTTTTATTAAACTCAAATGCATCCGATACAAACCTGTGAGTCCATCTGTGGGAATGACTCACCTAACCTGATGTTAACGTTATTGTTTCGAGGTGGTGGAATGGCTGCTCTTGGTACCAGTGCCAACAGCTACCGTTACTCTTGGGTACTCGTGACATCTAGCATATGAACCAAGCAGCGGCACATCGTCAAGGTTCCATTCAATGTATTGATATCAATTTCGATAATTATTTTCAATTTCAGTTGGCAACGAGTATGCCGCTGCTCTCTCCCTGAATGAGTTCATGAGGTCACAGGGTGTGTCCTATGGCACCAAGGCCATGTGCTTAGAGGGAGGATGTGGCGTGTGCCTCGTCACTACCACGCTGTATGATCCCATCACAAAGGCCGTGCAAACCTACACAGTCAACTCGGTAAGAATCTGTTTAACAGTGATTTGTTCTCTGCAGGCATTAGTCGATGTCTGTAATACTCTGTGTGGACGGAAAAGCATCATATTGCCCCTAAAGAGTCCTGTAAAGTGTCGAAGGGTGACCTTGTGTATTACTGATGAACGCATCGTCTGTCACTGTGGAAAATGCGAACTACATCCCTGCCCAGATTTCTCGAAAAAAACTAAATCTGAGTTTTGAATTAAGTCTGAGTTTTCACTCAAATTCGAGAAAACGCATTTCACAGAATGAACTGAAATCGACATAAACCTCAAACTATAGGGGACAATTTGAGTTTGGCGGATAGATTTCTTGAGTTGTTTCGGCTTTTATGTTTCAAAAATGCAGTTGAGTTAAAAATTCAGTTGTTTCAAATTGTGAAACTCAATTTGAGATTTGAGTAAAAACTTAAGTTTGTTTCGAGAAATCGGGCCCTGTCCAATTACTGATACGTTGTAAACAACATCATTTTTTATATGTTTACACGTTTCAGAGTTGATTCCATTAAGGAAGAAGAATTTGCGCTGTAGAGAAAATAAGAAAGCAAATATCCATAAAACGTGTCATTTTTTCATATTCGTCCAACATCAAGAACTATCCAGTTATATTCTACCTGCTGTGTATGTGTATGTTTTAGTTTGCTACTAATTACATCTCTGTGAGTTTTACTTCAATTTGACCCTAATGTACGTGAGTTGGTTTAATACACACACAATAAACTGTTAGACTAACAGCCAGTTTATTCCTTCAGTGTCTGGTTCCTCTGTACACATGTGACGGCATGCAAGTGACAACCATCGAGGGTCTTGGCAACCCCAGGGATGGCCTACACCCGATACAAGACCGTCTGGCACAGTACAATGGCTCTCAGTGTGGCTTCTGTAGCCCCGCTCAGGTCATGAATATGTATGGGTAAGACATTCAAGACATACGCATTCAAGGTAGAGATGCCAGTGGGTAATGTTGTATAATGCATTAATGTCACCACCTACATGTGAAGTTTGTCCCGGGTTTCTAAGGAAGAGGTCGAATATCGGCGGCACAGTCAAAGACCAGACACAGATATTTTGGAAGAAACTCGACCTTTGTCTCTTCCTGAATTTTAGTTTCACATTACACCCGATAAATAAAAACGGTTACAGTGGTCTTAAAAGGTATTGTTCTCTGTGACAATTGACGTTTCAGCTTACTGAAGAGGACACCCAACCCGACCATGCAACAAGTAGAAAATGCCTATGACACCACCATCTGCAGATGCACTGGTCAGTATCATATCCACAAGGCTCAAATTATCTTAGTCGTTGCTGTGGGATATGCCAAACACTTTCACAACACTTTCACTTTCAGTGATAAAACTAGGTTTAAAATATGAGATTTGGATACTTATAATTCATCATTTTCCTTTCCAACTAATTAATTCTTGTGAGGATTATTTTCCATGTTTAGTTCAGAGAGATAACAGAAATATGTCGTGCTTCAGTAGGATAAGTGTGTTCCTCTTAACATACTGTCGGTGTACTGCTATATGAAACTGACGGTATACTGCTATATAAAACTGTCGATATGCTGTTATATGAAACTGTCGGTGTACTGCTATATGAAACTGTCGATATACTGCTATATAAAACTGTCGATGTACTGCTATGTGAAACTAACACAGATAACACACAATCAGGTCTGTATAGCCAGTGAATTGTTATAGTTCATATCTCCAGATGGTGACATGTTTACACGTAGCATCGTATTGGTAACGATCCTTTGTACAGGTGGAAGGTGGAGTGATCTTGATAACTGTTAACGAGATAACTGATGATTTGTTGATGCGACCTAATGTCCCATTTAGATATACAAGTTGAAATTATTTGGCTTTAAGGCGACCATTGCCCTGATTCTGCTGAGTGAAAATTGCGAATAAATGTTGACTTCCTATCTTACCATGACCTCATGGGTCAGTGCTCATAATATCGCTCACTGATTCGTTGGATAACTCTCATTAAATACCAACACGAGTTCATATGATACAGATGAATATTAATGATTGCTACAGTCAACAAGTATACAAGCTAACTGAAACTGTAAATTAAAATTATTACAGTTATGGTGAGAGATAGCGAAATGACATTAATATGCTTTTCTCGTCACTCGCCCCTATTTATACAATTTCACTCAAATATTGAGATGAAAAGAAAATGTATCTTGGATGGATGTACACCCGTGAATGTCCGGGGTAGAATAGGCCTTCAGCAACCCAAGCTTGCCATAAAAGGCGATCATGCTTGTCGTAAGAGGCGACTTACGGGATCGGGTGGCCAGGCTCGCTGACTTGGTTGACACATGTCATCGGTTCCCAACTGCGCAGATCGATGCTCATGTTGTTGATCACTGGATTGTCTGGTCCAGACTCGATTGTTTACAGACCAATTAATTATCAGACTCCATCCAGATCGATGTTCATGTTGTTGGTTATTGGATTGTCTGGTCCAGACTCGATTATTAGCCGGAATATTGCTGAGTGTGACATAAAACTAAACTCACTCACTCATAATTGTTATAACAATGCTCATGAAAAATGAATACAAAACTCGTATCTTCAGCATAGGAACCAAACATTCTTTTCATAAGTTGACAAAAATATATGAAGTGAACATTAACAAGTGAAAGTTCTCGACGTTGCCAAAATTGTTTTGATTGACCTTATTGCGAATACAATGATGATGACCTGATGAAGTCTCTGAATATGTCAGACAAATTAACATTTTGTCTCATGAAATAAAGTATAAAAATGCTCGCTGATCCGTAGGACATAACCGTTTCTTCTGTTTGCTTTTACAAGACTTCTTCAAGACTTTGAGTTTTGAGCTATCCACGGCTGTCAAAAGACAACCATTTAACTCTTCCTTTGTTAGCTTCACAATCGATATTTGATATTGAGTATGAATTTTGCAGGGTACCGGCCCATCCTGGCCGCAATGAAATCCTTCGCTTCTGATGCCACGCCAGACCTTCCTGGAGGCCAGATTGACATTGAGGTAAACAATATTTGTTTACATACATGGTCTTACACTCATTGATCACACTACCAAATGTGACGGGGTTTCCCACTCGTGAACCCCCGGGTTACTGGAACCTGATCTTCAGCACCCCATGGATGTCGTAAAAGGCAAACTAACGGGATCGAACTTTCAGGTCCGTTCGACTATGATTGTAGTAGAAGGCGACTAACGGTATCGGGTGGTCAGGCCCGCTGACATGGTTGACAAAGGTAATCGGTTCCCAATTGCGCAGATCTATGCTCATATTGTTGATCACTGGGTTGTCTGGTCCAGACTCGATTATTTACAGACCTCCGTCATACAGCTGGAATACTGCTGAATGTGGAGTAAAATTAAACTCACTGACTCACTCACTCATTCTGTTGATCACCGGATTATCTGGTTCAGACTTGATTACATACAGTGCGCTTCCATACAGCTGCAATAATGCAAGTGCAGCGTTGAGGAACAGACAACAAACAAAACCTGTTGAACAGAGAGATTTTTCTTGTTTTTGCGTTTTATTCTAGAGTACAACGGTTCGGGGCTTGTTCTAGCCTCATCATCAGGTAGAACTGAACAGTAACTGTTAACTTTGCCCCTAAACTCAACAATGCTTATGCATCTAAACAAAACCTGTGTTTCTAGCAATGCCAATCCTTAGCCTTTCACGTCACTCTAACCTTTCAATTATTCCAAGGAACTGGGCAAGACTTTTTGCAAGTCTATCAATTTAAAGATAAACAAGTATTATGTGCAAAGTGACACATGTATTATAATTATTCATTTGAAAATTTGAACATTTTTCATTATCGCCTTTGACTGTTTCTTTTCAGGATCTGGACAGGAAGATTTGTAAGAAGACCGGAAAGACATGCTCAGGACGCTGTTCATCTAAGACACAGACTGACCCGGAGCAGGTCCCCCTCCACATTGTGCTGCAGGGATCACAGTGGTACAAACCCACCAATAGGCAGCAACTCTACGCCCTCCTCGGCCAACACCAGAGAGACAACTACAGACTCGTGTTCGGAAATTCAGGATATGGTATGCAAAGATGTCACATTGTTTGTTCAAGCGCCTCTTTATCTTTCTTAAAAGAAAATCTAGACGGAGAGCGGCAGGTGGACCATCTAGCTGTTGCATATGTTAAGAGGTAAGTTTAGTACAAGGCACTATTTCGAAATGTACACTTACGATAACTGTTGACTTCTTCAAGGTGTCTACAAAGAGATCGGTCCATGGATGTATGATGTCCTTATTGACCTGCGTGGCATCCAGGAGTTCTATGATATATCCGTAAGTTTCTCAACAAAAGTTACTTTAACACTTTTAATTTCACAAACACCTTTACACATTGTATCGTATAAACTATTTAAACATTCATGCACATGTGAATGGCATTTAGAATAAAGTTATACACATGAGGAAGTGATTTTATTTGGAACGTTGTGTTCCTCATAACAAGGGATTTGACATCCATAAGAAAGCTTTCTTCGATTTAAACACTTATTCTGAAATATTTCGCTTTCATTCACACACTGACACAGCGCTTCCATTCACCCTATTGTGTTTTAGCAAATTGTCCATATAGATTCAGAATTAAAAATGAACGAACTCAAGGTTTAGAACGGGGCGTTGTTGCATTCAGAATATCCGTGTAACCAAATGCAAGAACCTTTTCGCATTGAACAACGCAAAATCATATTACGATATCATTCGGGAGTGGGGTCATACGTTTTCCTTTAAAACATGAAAGTAATTGCCCTGGTCCATAATATCAAATGAACACTTTACAGCATTTACAACAAATGCTTCATTTCCCCCAGATTGACTCCTCCAAAGTGATGTTTGGACCCAGCATCACTCTGACCAACATGTTGGAAGTCTTTGAGACAAACAGCACCAACCCTGCTTTGTCCTATTTCCGCGACTTCGCCAGCCACGTGGGCGTCATTGGCAACACTGGAGTCAGGAACGTGAGTTGATCTCACTTGTGTTTACGTTACATCGTGTGTTTATTTCACATCGTCAGTGAGTGGATAAGTGCGTATAACTGTATGCTTCACAAAAAAAAGTGTACCCATATCGAGAATCGAAATAGGTCGTCGACGTGACAAGTGAACGCTACACTCTAATGCTGTCTCACGCTTTCTAAAAATATGTATACGTGTTTCATCCGACATATACTGAACAGCAAAAGAAACGCAAGTTTCGAGAAAATAAAACAATGACAAACACCAGAGTTGCGTTTGTTTTGCTGTTCAGTATAATATTGCAGCTTGGTCTATGCATGTTTCAGCTGGGCAGCTGGGCCGGGAACCTTATGCTGAAGAACCTTCACTCGGAGTTCCCGTCTGATGTCTTCACCATGTTCGAGGCAGTCGGGGCCACTCTGTTCATAGGTGAGATGAACATGTTCATGTAAGGAGTAGCAACATCGATTACACATTACTAGCCGATTATTAACAAACGATCAAGACTGATAAAAGTGGACTGAACACATCTAATACTTTCCTTTTGAAAATGGAAATCAGAAAATTCAGGGGTCACTTTAAGATGAAATTGGTGACAAAATAGAATCAAAATCAGTGCACTATTCCAAACAGATGGATACTGAAGAATTCAAAGTTTGATTAATTATGGTTTATGCACGTTCTATGTGAACCGGTAATGCGTGGTATTTGATTGCAGCGGCACTATAACACCAAATGCACTACAATCTTTTTTAATAGAATTAGCAGCCCTGCCAGAAAGATATATATTCTGTGAATGTGAAGGATCAGAACCGGCCCAATGTCCCGAGACCAAGGTCATATCTTGAAAAAAAGAGGATGTGGTTTGGCTCCAATTAGAGAACCTACCTAAGACATATTTTCGACTGAATTTTAATATGTTGGTATTTACTGCCGAAATCAACTGAGATGCTACTTGCAGTTGATACCTTGCAATGCACGTGCTCTGCACGCGTTAGTGTTTCGTCTTGTTGTCTAAAGCCGCTCTATTCCATCTATGTGGTGGTTGTCAATGCCGCAGTCCAGTGATTGATAACAAGAGAATCAATCTACGCAATTTGGATACAGGACATGAATCACCCAAGTATGACCACACGATCCCGCTAGAGGCTTCCTTAGACAACTCGGATCCTCAAGGGCACGCACAAATAATTGTTGCAGAGCTAAATTTATGATGTCCAAAATATAGTTGGAAAAGGAGTCTCCTTGCGATCCTCCAAACAGGGAATTTCCCCATGGTCTTCACTTTGATACTGAACTTCATCACCAGTCAGACTTGCCTGACTTGGACACAATGACATGCATCAGCCAAGTCTATGAAACTGATCATCATCTCTCTTCAGTCACCTTATACTAGACGCATGGACTGCTGAAGACAAGACCTAGTCTGGATCGTCACGATCAAGAGGACATATGTCATATCATATGTAAGAAGATCAAATACTCAAATACACACAACAAAACAACAGAATGTCAGAAACAATATGCGGTTTGTTATAAAACAAAATGTTATGGATGTCAACCTCTTCTTTATCCACCTGACGAAGGGGCAAGGAATAGCCCAGAAAGGTTGTGTAAACAATAAAGATGTTTGTCTTATACCTCATTATCAACTTCTACATGCCTCTCAAGAACCCAGATAAGCCTTTTAGATAAAATTCCGATTTGAGATGAAGCAGACACTGTTAACTTCTGTTCTACAGGATCTAGTGATGGGTCCGAGAAGTCGTACAGTCTCATGGACTTCCTGAACCTAGATATGAAGGGCAAGGTCATCTTGTCTGTCACACTTCCAACATTCCCATCCGGAGACGTCTATGTGAAGAGTTTCAAGATTACCCCAAGACACCAGGTACCTATGACTACCTTTGCCAGTGATGAACTATCTCCAAAGACCTGAATACTTTTAAAATTATATCCACAACATTGACAATGGGTATAGTTTTACGCTGCCTATAGCAATATTCCTGCGGTTATAACGGTGAGAGGCACCAGAAATGGGGCTCACACATTGTTCCCATGTGGGTAATGGAATCCGAATCTTCGACGTGAAGAGCGAGCTCTTTAACCACTGGGCTTCCCCACCGCCCGATATCCACAAGAGAATTAAGATACCGAAAGACTTCTTGTGAAAGCATGTAAACATTATTTTCCCACAAAATCTGATTGTGTTTTGCATTGTTTTTCTAAATATATATTTTATTTTCTATCCACACCATGATATGAAACTAATATACTTGTTCATAATATTGCATGTAAAAGCTGAAGCGTGATATACCAATTATATCCATGTTTCTCTTCTGGCAGTAAGGAATAATGCTGCGATTTGTGGCTGTCCTCAACCACGAACACAAGTAACTACTTGCAAACAAGGATAAGCTGAGCACCGACCTGACAACTAGCTCGTATTAACATGGATGAGTTGCGCCTACTAGCTCTTGCTATTGCGTACAAAGGGGGCCCAGTACGGCGTGATGGCTGAAGTGCAGGGCCTGTGTTATAAATGAGCAAGTCGTGTGCAGCTATTGCGAGCAATCGAACCCATCGTGCACAAGCCTATATCTGCTCTCCCTTTCACAAACGAAATAGGTTTGCTCATAGCCTTGCACCGCCTACTTCTCGTAAACGTGCTCTCTGCACCGGTCCAACATATCTTTGTTTGAATCAGTATTACGGTATCCGTACTAAAGGAAGGTTATATCTTTTGTTAGGCAGCTTAAAATTGAGGTGTTCGATTGAACATTGTCTTGTCTGCACCTCAACAAACTATTAACACTATCCTGTCTCAGTATTATTAAACAGAGGTTAATATATGTGTGCGCATGTCATACTATGTTTACCACACGAGTGCCTGAATGTTGGTATTTCCCGTGCGAGAGCGACGGATATACCGATATTTAGGCACGAATGTCGTAAACATAGTGTGTTATGGACACGAATATAATATTCTGTTTATTACCCAGTCTAAAATTGAGGAAAATAAACCCAAATCTACTTTCAACTACGGTCTGGCTACCGACCGTCTCCCCATGTAGACCACGTCACAGAAGACGTCACAGAAGAACTGTGACGTCGTGGCATTGTTCATGACGTCACGTCACCATGACAAAGTGATATTTTGCCCTAGGGCATCGTATGAAAAATATGAACCCTGATATGTTCTTAGGTGATAAATAGCATTCATAGATAGCTTAACGTTTGTAATACGTGTTCAGCCTGCCTCACACTTATTGTACGTGTATATTTACATGTATATTCCAGAACGCCCACGCCTATGTGACAGCAGGCTTCAGGTTGCAGCTGGACAGGAACAACAACTTCACCGTCAAGACAAAACCATCCCTGGTGTATGGAGGCATCAACAAGACGCTGGTGAGTCAGGCATGGGATAACGCAGAGCATGGAATTTATGGAACTATATACATTTATGGCATCGTTTGACCTCATACTCAAGACGTTAAATACGTCAGATGAAATACCAACAAAAACGACATACATTTATTGGCAAATATTTAAAGATACAATTTATGTTCCTTGTTTGGCATCCGTAAAGACCTGGGTCCTTATTCTCGAAACGTTCGTAGCGCTAAGAATTCGTAACTTTGATCGTATCCAATGTGTTAAGTATGGGCTAAGGAAGTTCGTAAGGCTACGAATGTTTCGAGAATAGCTAGTCTGGGTCAGCATTTGTCTTCCGTGGCTCATGTTTGTCGTAAGAGGAGACTAACGGGATCGGGTGGTCAGGCTCGCTGACCTAGTTAACACATTTGTGTGTGCTCGTATTCAAATTGTGTAGATCAGTACACAAGGTGTTGATCACTGGATTGTCTGGTCCAGATTCGATTACCAACAGACCGCGCCAAATGGCTGAAATATTGCTCATTGTGACGTTATACAGCAGTTAAGCTAAACCAAATTCATGTTTTGTGCTGATTGTGACTGATGGACTCACTGGTTGTCCGTTTCTTTAGGTTCACGCCAGCAAGACGGAGGCATATCTGCAAGGAAAACAGTTGGGAAGTGCTTCTATCCTCAAAAGTAATGGACTATAGCCACTTTAAACAGACACCGTTAGATTGAAGGCAATCCAGACACAAATACATATTGCCAACGACGTGTAGATCAGGATTAGAACTGGTCTTTAGTAACCCATATTTTTTTTCGTGAGAGACGACAAACGGGATCGGGTTTGCCAGGTTCCATAGGCTGGCACATGTCATCGTATCCCAGTTGCGTAGATCGATGCTTATGATGTTGCTCGTTAGATTGTCTGGTCCAGATTCGATTATATACGGAGCGCCGGCACATAGCTTGTGCCAACCAATCAATCATACTTGCAACGAGAAGTGCTGTTTTGAAAGAGACTCCCAGCAATCGCTTTACTATTATGACAATTTGTGAAACATAACTAAATGAAAACTGAATACTGAATACTGAAGTAAATGCTCCTTATGCATTATAAGTATACAGACAAGGCATGGGCTTCAGTACACAGAGAGTTAGTAGCATTACGATCTGTCGTAACTATATACTTTGTCATAGGCCTACATATGTCTTAGCCCTACGAACGCTTTGCCCAGGTGCGCATTTTATGTCGGTATCTCTTTATTGTTGGTCGTTCTGGGCCTACATTTCCTAAGGTTATGTTAACACATTAATAATGGTTTGGGGTTTTTTTTCATCACATCATACCAAGTAGAGGGATTTCGTGTAGTATGAGATGGCTTTCTGCATGGAATCAAGTTTCACTGTGTTCCTGGCATTGCTTTAGGTGCCCTGGCGATTCTGTCGGGCGAGCTGGTTCCTGATAACACCCCTGGCCTATCCAGTACAACCTACAGGAAGAACCTGGCCATCTCACTGTTCTACAAGGTCAGTTAGTGTTTTACGGTTTTCCTCCACGATACTCCTATAACGTTTGTTTGCACATTACCAACCTCCTTGTCTGCCAGCGCAACATGCGACACCCCAGTTTGTAACGAAGAGTTGCGTCCCTTTTCAGATTCAGGACCTGATGATTGTGTGTGAATCAAATATACAGCAAATGATTGTGATCATTGTTATGCAGCAACATGTCTACATCACTGAATGACAGATTCGTCCAAAAATCAAAATAGTGGCGTAAATTAATAACTGCTCCTAGGTAACTTTGTCATCTTCCATTTTGGGTTCACGACCTACCTTATGTTCGTGTTGCCTGAACTCTGCCTAAGGTACACTAGCTTGTCACAGCATGCGTCCGACAGCATGTCTTGCAATGCTATGTTCTGTCTTGTCTAGACTCTAGTATTCACAGGAGCGGTTGGGTAGCCCATTATATATAGTGTTCGCTCTCCCCAGATCATGGTTCGATTCCGCAGATGGGTACAACATTTGAAACCCATTTCTAGTATCCCCCGCCGTAAGAAACTTTTAGCTGGAATGTTGTTAAAATCATCAAGAACCATACTTATATTATTATTCTATTGGCAAACAAGGATAAGTTGAACCGGCTCAGAGAACGAATGTGTGGGGAGCAGGCGGCGCACGGCAATGAGCAAACTCATTTGGTTAGTTAAGGAAAAGTAGATGTAAAGTGGTACACGTGCAGTGCATGACAATGAAATTGATTCCTCGTGTGGTTGGACAAGCTTCGCTCATAAAACTCTCACGTGGTTGATGTATCAAGTCGGTAATAAACTACACATCTTAGTGGACAACCTCCGCTCACAGCAACAAGTCCCGGTGAGCGACATTCATGCTTGCTAATACGGGTCAATCGTCAGATCGGTGCCTTGTTTGCCAGTAAGGCGGCCGTCATGCCACCAAATTATTGCTAGACGCCTCACTTCCAATCTTCGCTACTGAACAAAAGTGAAAGTGAAAGGAAATCAGACCTTATGCGTGGTCAAATTCGCCTCTCTCACTATTTTTCTACATTTCAGTGTGTACTTGGAATGTGTGGTCAAAAAGCAGCACCAGCATACCAGAGTGGTGCCACCAACTTGATGCGACCCGTGTCATCCGGCACTCAGACATATGGCACTCGTAAAGGGGAATACCCCCTGACTAAACCTATGACCAAGGTGGACGCGACCCTACAGGTAATTTGATTAGTTCTGCTCAAGTCTTACTTCTTTATAAGTTCGAATGCAGTGTAATCAACTATGTTCGAATGTTTCGCCAAACCTTTATCGACCTAGTTTTAACATATTGTGAGTAACATGTATGTAGTCGCTATTCCCTATTTTCCAGACAGCACGCCAGTTAAGATCCAGGTTGTAACCATTTTTGTCGTTTGAGGCGACTAACGGGACCGGGTTGCCAGACTCGATGATTGGCCAGCACATATGATTGCATCTCAGTTGTGTAGATTGACGTTGATCACTGGATTGTCTAGTCTAGACTAGATTATTTACAGAACTGCGCAGCATAACTGGAATATTGCTGAGGTCAGCTTTAGATAACGAAAACAAGCATGACGCACCTACCAGCACGATAAAGGGTTTTTCTCCTTTCAGACTTCAGGTATTGCCCAGTACGTCAACGATGTCCCCCCTGTGCAGGGTGAGGTGTACGCATCCTTCGTCATCAGCACTGTCGGTAATGCTGAAATCGACACCGTGGACACCTCTGCAGCTCTGGTAATTTGAACACGTTTGATCAGTTTGATTGATGCCCCTTCATGATATCATAACCCCCAAAAGAAGTGTCATACCGTTTGGTTTATGTTCAATCACCAACTGATGTGATTGAATGACGTCTATGTTAGGACATAGCAGTTGCAGATCTCCCTCCGGAAAGCAAGCGCAAATGCAGCCTCTGATCTTCTTATAGCGTTATTTGATTTCTGCAGATCATCAGTACTCCCATTCAACACGGACATGTAAAATACTGGATAAAAGTCAGATTCATGCTTTATTACATAAGTTCGTCTTTGCAAGTCGCAATGCCTTTTTTATGGTATGTATTGGTTAAGACTAAACACAGTACATCTTGTGCAATTAGACAAGAATACATGTACATGGGCATTTATTGCATTTAACTACCGGCTTAAAAATCAAATGCACCTGAACCATTCCCGAACAGAATGGTGTTGTGTAATTACTGCAAGAAGTATCCGAGGAATTATTGTCATTAGTGTTCGAACAGAAAACTTTTTTTCAGAAACCCCATGTAGATTTTACGTGCCTGTCATAACATGTACGCCCTTTTTGTGTACCCCATTTCTCTAATTTATATTCCGTCATATTCAAAAAGAAACTGAACAAAAGTCCACGACATAGCATTCATTTCACGGGACCGATGTCACTTTTGCGATCAGCAAACGCAGATCAAATGCATTAAACTAGCACATCCAACCCTAAGCGTAACCTCATGATTACAAATCGCCAATTGTATTATCACCGCTCCATGTTATTACATAATAACACATGTAGATTTAGGGAAACAACAGCATCTCGAAACTTATGATGCCATCTCGATAATATGGAGGAAAGCCAACACTGTGAACATGACGTCCTCAAAGATGTCATCAGATCTTACTTAACAGTGAAGCCAACATTACGTCAACTCTGTCATTTATTGTGTGAAATCAGTAGCACAGTAATTTGTTATCAGCTTTATACGCGTATGTTCTCTATCCACAGAGCTATCCTGGAGTTCTGCGATACATCTCTGCTTCGGACATACCTGCCGGAGGCCGGAACAGTTTCAGCCCAACATTCTTCCTTGATGAAGAGGTACTGGCACTGTAGCATTGTTACTGACAGATCATCTTGATGTTGATGTTAATGAATAGCACTACACTCCGAGGAAGAAACACCCGTGAAGAATTGGTCTTCGGTAATCCTGTCGAAAAGGCGACTAACGGGGTCGGGTCGTCAGACCCGCTGTCTTTGCGGACAAATGTTATCGTATCCCAGTTGTACATAATCAGACTCATGGTGTAAATCACCTGATTGTCTGGTCCACACTCGATTATTTACAGATCACCGCCATATTGCTTTAATATTTCTGGGAGTGGCGAAAACCAATAACTCACTCCCTCACTGCGTAAAACATTGTAATTTCGCTTAGACTTTTGAACAGACAGTTCGATCTAGTTGTCACCCATTCTGGATGTGATGCCATTCATCAGCTACTTCCACACCCTTCATACTTTTTCTGTTCCTCAGATCATCATATTTCATGGTTTGTGGCCACCATTTTCCTGTCTTTATTTAGATATGGAACAAAAACAAGAACAGAAGGTCACAGGTCACATGAGCGTGAGCACAATGTATACTATAACGCCTGTAAACAAGGATACGTGGGACAAATGTTGAATTATCTACATATACAATTTATTACACAGTTACACATATTGGTTGCTAGTGATTTATTAATTCTATTGTGGATGTGACAGTTTTTTTCTTTCCTTCCTAAATAGACAAACTAATCTGAGTACAATTAACAGGATCACACGTTTTCTTTGTCCAGATATTCTGCAGTGGCCGGGTTCTCTACAGCGGACAGCCTATTGG
This sequence comes from Haliotis asinina, assembly GCF_037392515.1. NCBI lineage: Eukaryota > Metazoa > Mollusca > Gastropoda > Lepetellida > Haliotidae > Haliotis > Haliotis asinina. The sequence continues at coordinate 47,577,592 of NC_090293.1, read as the reverse complement.
CATCATCGTCGCATGTAAGAACACAATACCTCATCGTCATAACGATTTCATTTTCGTTTGGACACATGGCTTCCGGCAAAGGTGCCTTGTGGGTACAGAGTTACGTCCCTTATCGAACCTCGATTTGTCAAAGGATTTCATCAACGTGGAAAATATTCAACCCACCATTGCTGTGACGGTGCTGACATTCCCTGTATCGTTGTTTTCACATCTTGTTTTGTAGAACGAACATATACGTAACCCATTTACAATCATGAGTCATGTCTTTCATCTGACAAAATCAGACATTTAACCCACTTAGCCACCGTGGTTTCTGTATAAATTGGCTCGGCTCCCACGGCCGAATAGACCGTCAATTTGAAACGGATCAAGTGCAACAATATCAGGGGTGGGAATACACACACTCTCAGTTAACTACAGATTCCAATACCACTTTGTTAATTTATGGTCAAAATGTAGTTTGGGTGAGCGTATTGTTACGTTTTGACGTAAAGTGAGGAAAGACCCAATGCTCCTGAAATCGGTAACGTCTTCGTTGCAGTTGACAAACTGTCAGCAGACACTGCAGCAAGCATGGTGAAAGTCACCTACAAGAACGTCCAGCCCCCCATCATCACAATGGAAGATGCCATTCAGAAGAAATCAGTACATCCTAACACTGTCAAACCGATCAAAGTTGGTGATGCTGCAGGTAACATACAGTCATGAATACTCTGTTGTCAACCATTAGTTTATATATGTGTCCGTATGTAATCATATACTACACGTATGATAACACCCTAAAATTTTATAGTCATATATAAACTAAGACATGATGAGGACGTTTATACCCTAGGTGAGTGAGTGAGTGAGTGAGTTTAGTTTTACGCCGCACTCAATCAGTCAATCCAGTGATCAACAGCATGAGCATCGATCTGCGCGATTGGGAACCGATGACATGTGTCAACCAAGTCAGCGAGCCTGACCACCCGATCCCGTTAGTCGCCTCTTACGACAAGCATAGTCGCCTTTTATGGCAAGCATGGGTTGCTGAAGGCCTATTCTACCCCGGGACCTTCACGGGTCTTATACCCTAGGTAAATACATCTGTGTGTCTGCTTAATAGGCACAATAAACGACATGTTAGAGGAGACAGTAAAACAGTGAAAAACAAGGGTGCTAGAAACACAGCAGTGCCACAACAATATAGTGCATTGGGAAGACTTCCCATGCATGCTGTAGCAACCTGTCCTGTAAACGAAGCTCCAGACAGTATTTAAACCCCACAACGTCTTCAGGTCGATGCACCATTAATCCTTGTTTGAGATTTACTGGTTTTTGAACTGTGACTTTGCAGCTGCAATAGCGAGCTCGGACCAGAAAATCACCGGCCGGATCAAGATGGGAACACAGTACCATTTCCATCTGGAGACACAAGTAAGAACCCCTTTTCATGTAACGTCCAGGAAGTGTTATACTCGTCTGGCCCACACACCTTAGTGCCAATTTAGATGTATTCTCTGAGACCAGCAGGATTTGTTCCTAAACCTATCACCTTGGCAACTAACCAAATTGGTTCTGATAACCTGTGTAATCCCGAGGTATAACGGAATGAGTGGTTGAGTGAGTTTAGTTTTATGCTGCATCAACAATATTTCAGTCACATGACTGCGGTCTGTAACTGATCGAATGTATTCTCTAAAACTATCAGGCTTCTTTTTAACCTTCCGCCTTGACAATTTCCCAGAGCTTTGGCACTGATAACACATAGAATCTTGAGGTATCGTATGATGGGTGATTGGGTGAGCTTAGTTTTAGCCACAGCTATATGGCGGTGGTCTGTAAATAGTCGAGTCTTGACCAGACAATCCAGTGATCACAGCGTGAGCATATGCGAGTATATAAATAAGAGTTTTGTTAATGTTTCTCTGAGATACTACATTTTAGTAAATGTTTTATTGGAAAGAATATGATATTGGCTCATATGTATTATAATATCATCATTCCACAGGTAAGCATCTGCTATCCAGCAGAGGATGGAGTGGGTATGAACATTCTCTGTTCAACACAGTGGACAGATATGGTACAGCAAGTGACATCAAAGCTCCTCGCCATCCCTGAGAGCCGGTAATTGTTTGTGAACATTGGTGAATTCACGTGCGTTGTAAACAGTGAACACTGACTAAATGTAAACATAGCCAAAGAAGAAGGTGTTATATTTAAATTCAATGCCGCCAGAGACAAATTCCTTTAGGTGTAAAAGGGAAAACGCTGTTCGAGAAGAAGCGGCATCATATAAAATAAATGCATAAATATTAATACCTACTGAAAATAAGTTTAAGTTCTTTTATTGTGAACTGGTTATGTTTGTAGAGCGAGGACCTGTTATTTCAAAAGCTGGTAAATGCATTCAAAAGCCATTGCATGTGTGGTCAGAGTTTTCACTGCATACGTGTTCACTCGTTCATTTTGTTTCAGTATAAACGTGACAGTCAGACGTCTAGGGGGATCATACGGGTCGAAAATTACCCGCGCCACCTTACCCGCTTGTGCTGCTTCCCTTGCCGCCCACATCTTGAGAAGGTGCGTTACCACAGAAATCTAATAATTACCACACTTCCAGTTGTACCTTTCAAAACCTTTTTTCAAAAGAATTTTAAACATACTCTTCTCGACCACACATAGAAATTCCAATACGGTTTAATAGCCTTTCACTTTAGGGCATGCAGTTCTGTACAAGGTGGACCCATGGATTGTGTTCACACCTTTCACAACATGGAAGAAGGGTTTACTTGTGTGCTGCTCTTATTCTGCTCCGGATTTATGTTTAAAGTTTCATCACCCTCGTGGTGGTATCCTTGTATAAATGTCTCTCGTCTTGTTTCCCGTTGTATTCCATGTCGACCCTAATCCTCTCGATGGCGTTGACTATGCTTGTCGTAAGAGGCGACTAACGGAAACGGGTGATCAGGCTCGCTGACTTGGTTGACACATGTCATCGGTCCGTCATTGCGAATATCGATGCTCATGCTGTTGATCAATGGACTGTCTGATGCAGACTTATTACTTACAGATCGCTGCCTTGTGGCTGGGATAGTGCTGATAGTGCGGTGAGAAACTAAACTTACGATGGCCTCCGTACCATGTATGCATCATGATAGTGCCCATACTAGCGGTGTCTCTTATTCTGGTGTCCATACCGATGATGACCCTTATTCCGGTGTCCATACCAATGATGATCCTTATTCTGGTGTCCATACCGGTGATGATCCTTATTCTGGTGTCCATACCGGTGGTGACCCTTATTCTGGTGTCCAAACTGATGGTGTCTCTTATTCTGGTGTCCATACCGGTGGTGACCCTTATTCTGGTGTACAAACTGATGGTGTCTCTTATTCCGGTGTCCATACCGGTGGTGACCCTTATTCTGGTGTCCATACTAGTGCTGTCCCTACTTGCACCCGCATTGGTGGCGTCTCTAGTGCTCGTATATGTAGTGATGGCGTCCCTATTGATGATATCCCTTAAGGTTTAGATATTGCTCAAAGTGTCCAAATATATTTGTTTCAAATGTGTGACACAATGGACATTGTTTCGCATTCAATGGGGACCATGTGGTAGCCAGCCTACTGGTTAGAGCGGTTGCTTGGCACACCGAAAGCTCAGGTTCGTTCCCCAAATGTGTTCAGTGATTGAAGCGCATTTTTAGTGGTACCCTCTATGATATTTCTTAATTTTAGTTAAAACGTCTAAAAACTATGCTCACTCATGTTTCAGACCTGTCCGTCTGGCGATGAACTTCCACACCAACATGAAGACCATAGGGAAACGTTTTCCCTACTTGGCGGATTATACGGTAGGAGCCACTTAAGTCTTTCTCAAACAATATCTAACATCACTGGATTGTCTGGTTCAGACCCGATTTGCAAATCATGTAGTTGTAATACTGTTGAACCAAATATCTATCCATCATAGAGTCACAGTTGAGTACTGGACTCTACTTTGAGCACAGATGTTTTATGACTATGGAAAGGGTTTTGACGCTTCTATCAACCAACTCATCGAACCTGACCCCTTGATTGCGTTAGCTGCCTCTCACAACAATCAGATCAATTTTAACCCTGATCATCACGACACAACATATGCCTCATATTTTCATGACTACCTGTTGTCAGGTGGGCGTCAACAACGACGGTAAACTGAACGGAATCCAGCTTACAGTGAACGCCGACTGCGGATCGTCCCCCAACGACAACGGCTTCGTCATATTCGGCCCATGCATGGACAACGGTGATGTTTCAATTTGGTCTCGTACATTGATTCTTTACGCCAGGCTATGCTACCTTTATATGCATACTGTGTCGTGAGCAGATGGGTATGAAAGGAAGATAATATATGGATAACAAGATTTATTATATGTGACGCGACGTTTCAAAATAAATTCTTATACTGATGTCAAGCAAGAGTGCAGTGCTACACCACAGAACAGAATTATATACATGAACAGGGATTAAGCATGTCTGTTTGAATCAAGAGGATTAGCAACAATACGAACAATGGAAGACAATGGTACTTGAGGAAACAAAAAATACATTGATTTTAAAATTTACATGTGCATTGGTTTGTAATTTTGGTAAATGGAATAATTTTTCTTATTCGCTGGGTAAGTCAATCAATCGACTGGAGTAAATGTTGTAAAGACGTTGTTGATGATTTAGAAACCATACGAAGCTACTGTTAGTCATATTACTCGTTTTTCGGGACGTAGGGTTAGCCTATTGGTTCAAACGTTCACTCGTCAAGCCCAAGCTCCAGATTCCATTACTCACGTGGATACAATGTGTGAAGAGCCTTTATGGTATCCTTCTGTGATATTGCTGGAATATTGCTAAAAGCGTCAGCTATACTCACTAACTACTTGTTTCTTTTGCCAGCCTACTTTTGCCCCACGTGGGACTTCAAAGCTGTTCTCTTGAAGACCAATCTTCCAGCTAACACCGCTACACGATCACCAGGTGAGATGAAGACTTGCAACGGTTGCAACTATTTTCAAATGTTTATAATTTCATAGAATAATGAGGTTCATTCACCAACAGGGTCCTGCCCCGCTAACTTCATCATGGAGTCGATGATGGAACATGTCGCCAAAGTCCTGAACAAAGATCCACTGGAGTTCAGGAAAATAAACCTGTTCACCAAAGGGCAAGTGAGTAAAACAAGACTTATTCACGCTTTGTTTGAACACGCATATTATAAGCTACTCACTCTTCCAAAGGGGAACAGGAGTTGATGTACCCTGTTTGTTTATGTTCCCTGAGCCAGAAACGTACATCGAGGGTGCATCAAACCATGGACCCCGAGGGAATATTGAACAACCGACATTATTTATCTGCCGAACACCTCAATGTTAATTCTGAATTGTTCAAAGCACGAGTTCAAAGAATTTTGTAGCCATCGCAGACAAGAAAAACAGACGTAGAGTTACCTCCTTTGCATTCGCAAAACATCGATATAACCATACGTGATTCAGTGTTATTCGAGTTGAAGAGTTACTACCATGAAGTACCAAATGAGTTCGACATAAAAATATTACTCCCTTGAAAGCAGGGTACATTAAACATAATAGAAGAGTGCTCAGCCAGTCAGAAAACGATATTTATGTGTGAGGCATGACCCTTTAGCATCAGCAACCTACTTGCTCCAAAAGACGACCAACGAGATCATGTGGTCAGGCACGCTGACATGGTTGACACACGTCATCATGTCCTAACGTCATCACATCCCAGTTGCGTAGGTCGATTGTTATGTTGATAATGCTTTGAATGTTAGTGTAGCTGTAAATAGATGTCATGTAACAACCATAACAATCAATCAATAAATGACGCCACTGTGGTGATATTTTGATCGTGGCGCTTCCGAATATTTTTTTCTACAATAATTTCAGTTATTTTTAATATCAAGGGCAAAAGAAACGATACTCAGTTAAAATCACTGATAAGACAAAACAACAAACGACTATTGTGTAAAAGGAAAGTGCATTTAATAAAGGTGCAAGGGCAGTGACATCGAGTTGATATATTTTGCCCTTTAGTTTACTTGCAATAACAACAAATTAATCGAATTAACCCGACAAAATTCAAAAGTACTAAAACTCATCGAAGTAGAGAATAAAAAGTATACTTTCAAAGGCATAATGGAATAAAATCATCGAAATTATAAAACTGTACTGGAAGTGATGAAAACTCCAAATTTGGACAAGCCAACCAAATAATTTCCTCTTCTGTGACTTTATTTGTGTGTGCTTTTTTCAGAAAACCGCCGCTGGAATGGTTCTGAAGTACTGCAACATCAGAGACATGGTAGCTCAACTGGAGACGTCGGCAGATGTCCAGAATAGAAAGCAACAGATTGCAGCTTTCAACCAGGTACCATTATGTGTGTCATTGGAAGTCATCGTATTTCCTTCAGCTGCAGTCTTATACCACACACCACACACCACACACCACACACACAGAGATTGCACACCTCGCTGTATACCAAAACATAAGTCTCATTAACCTATTCAGACACTGACCTACTTTTCCGCCGATCCGAATTTTCTCGTGTGAGAGTGTAAATCGACACTTCAAACAATTCTAGTTAAACTGAATTTCAATTCCTTGTTTCATAAGAACATGATATCTATAAAAGAATTGTAATTATAAACTTTAACAACACCTTCTTTCTATACTTCATGTCGAGGTGTCCCGGGGTAGAATAGGCCTTCAGCAACCCATGCTTGCCATAAAAGGTGACTATGCTTGTCGTAAGAGGCGACTAACGGGATCGGGTGGTCAGACAGCTGACTTGGTTGGCACATGTCATCGGTTCCCAATTGCGCAGATCGATGCTCATGTTGTTGATCACTGGATTGTCTGGTCCAGACTCGATTATTTACAGACCGTCGCCATATAGCTGGAATATTGCTAAGTGCGACGTAAAACTAAACTCACTCACTCACTCACTCATGTCGAGGTTCAGGCAGCATATCTTAACTATGGAATTGCAGACTGCCCCTGTTTGATGAGGTCGTAAAATAAGTCACAATGCATCCGGCTCACTGGTTAAACCTGTTATGTATTTCTTGCGCTTATTCACCGTAGTCCTGTGACGCACAACGAGGTTGATGTAATATCAGTTCCATCAGAGGCCGCCATACATTTCTAGCGGCAGAGATTTCCTCGATTTCAAGGTTTCCGTTTGTCAGAGCTCGCTTTACGACAGAGCACACCGTACGACGTGTTTGCTAGGATTAGAAGGAGCTTAGTGTTGCAATATTCAAGTGCATAGACTTATAGAATCAAACTGTTTAATATGTATGCATCCAGGTAACTGACATGGTTTAAACATTCTGAACTGGTTATCGCACTAAGTTGCGCAATAGGACGAAACCAAGTCAACAGGAAACGAAACTGTTCTCTAGTCAATGTTTTGACATGTGACGTCATGTGATCAGAGAAGCTAAAAATAGATATTCAAAAATATTTTGAGAATCCATATATACTCTTCAAAAATGTAGGGGATCTTCATTTTTTTTATTTACGATTAAAAATATTGGGGAGACCTATTGGAGTCAATCAATGTTGATATGATACTGATGTTTTGAGAATGCATGCACTTCTTTCAACCATAGATATTTGGAGAGAATGTGGTCGCTTTTGAAAGATTATAGGTGCATGGCATGTAATTTGCATGCAAACGACTAGAAACAAACACTAACAAATATGTGATGCAAGATGTGTGTCAAAATTAATGTTCTAAGTGATTTCTCAACCTTCTTGAAAAAAACGTCAAAATCACGTATATGGGGATACTGCGTTGTGTACGTGCATATCATGCGTTGTGTTCAGGGGTGCACGTGGTAATAGAGGGAAATGGTGGTGCGTTCATATGGCGTCTGTCCTTGAAACGTTTGTTAACGTTTACTCTTCCTATCCAAATTGAAAGTTCAGGTTCGACTACTTTTTATGCAGAGTATACATGTCATAAATACAAAGTTAAAGTAGTGATCAGGTGTACAATAAATAGATAAAGGCATGTGAGGAATTATGGAGTTTTGTAGAGCGGTACAAAGTGTACGCACAAGAAATGGATTTCACCATTTCCATATCTCTACTTAGGCCAACAGATGGAAGAAGAAGGGCATTTCAGTTGTGCCTCTCCGCTTTGACCTACCATTCACCCACGTCAACTACGGCGTCTTCATGACTGTTTTCCACGGGGATGGATCCGTCGCCATAACGATCGGTGGTGTGGAGAACGGGCAGGGAATCAACACAAAGGTTGGCGCATATTTATACATGCATGGGCATCCATTATTTGTTGGTGTTGATGTAACTACTGGTTTAGCATCCCTTTATAGTATAATCAGTACTTGAATTACAAAACGGTTTATTGAAACATTAAATTCACTTATTAATCGGGTTGGATTCATTCCACGCAGCACCATCAGTGAAAACACAAAACTACTATATAATTTATCTGAAACCCCCAAAAAGAAATATTTCAGGATTGCTTATTATGACTGGTTTCGAAAAGGCTCTTGTTATGATACAGTCCCAAAAATGCTTTTGAACTAAGGATGGGAAAACTTGTTTGGGCCCTCGACCTAGAAGCTAATTAAACTTCTTTACACACAACATCCTGTGTAATTCAATTGGCCATATATGAGACGTTTTCACAAATGAAGGACGCTGGCCGCAGACATGGAGACCCGATACAGCCTTACTTATTTCTCTTCGTAGCTGAAATGTTAGGTTGCGTGGAAAGAGCAAATAAGGACATAAAATAATTATCTGTAGATATTAAAGAATATAAACAATATGCTGACAGAATTATTCCTTGATGACTCAGAAGATTGTTGCTATCAATACACTGAATGCCTTGTACAAGATGTCGAGTAAAGATAAATATTGATAAAACTAAAGCAATCTGGATTGGATCAAAAGCGGGTAGTGATGAAAGATTATGTAATGATATATAAATGGAATGTCACAGTGATGAATATGAGGTATTACGTATCACATTTACTTCACCTTTATTTGACTTACGGGTGATTACTACTAGAAAAAAGGCAAATTGATAGACTATTGGCAGTCTGGGGGAAAAAGACATTTGACATTAACAGGAAATATTACACTTATCAAGACATAAGCAGTTTCAAAATTAGTCCACATTTTAACACATTACCCAATCCACTGAAAAAGTGGTGTAGTACTAAACGCACTCCCTACTCGTTGTATTAATTCATTCTTAATCCTATTGTGCACCAGGTGATGCAAGTATGTGCCTATGAGCTCGGAATCCCCATGGACTTAATCACCGTAAACCCGACGTCAAGTTTCATCGACGCTAACTCAATTGCAACTGGTGGCAGCATCACAAGCGAGGTCAACGTATTGGTAAGCCGTGCGCTAAATGTAAATTTAGCGCACATCGCTTTCCAGACTAGACTAACCGTAGAAAGATTCCGATTTGGGTAAATTGAAAGCTGTGAAAATGGTATGAATTATCATCTGCACTGATGATGTGGCATTTTCAAATGAAAAGTTGCGATCCAGGTTACAAATAGGGAGCTTTGCAAATGGTAATTGCTGAAATGACCCATGAACATCTCAGTTAGAACTGATATTCAATAACCCATGCTTGTCGTAAGAGGCTCGCTGACTTGGTTCACTCATGTCATCGTATCCCAATTGTGTAGATCGATGCTCGTGTTGTAGATCACTGGTTTGTTTTGTCCAGACTCGATATTTTACAGACCGCCGTTATATAGCTGAAATATTGCTAAAAGTGCAAAATGTTAAACAACAAACCAACCAACCAGCTAACCGATTGCTGAAATATCCATATATAGGTATAGCAAGAATGTTCTTTCCAACCCCTCTTCTTCAGACACGTTACATGTGAGCTGTGTCCTCAACTAAGTCAAATCCAGGAACCGACCCTGCTATTTACAACACAAAAACAGTGGCATTTACTGAAAGCTCACGAGGATAGCACCTTGCTTAGTTCATACTTTTGACACCATTTAAAGTGACTCCGACTTGTGGCCTCCCCTTTCTAAAAGTACTGCTTGATAGTGACTTACAATGCATGCTCATACTATAAGCAGAATCGTACAATTGCAGATGTTTCTTACGTTCGTGGAACGGGTTTCGCCGCTTTTGTTTACTTGCAACTACATAATTTCCCATATACGTCCTATTAAAGGGGACCCTGCAGTGCTGTCAACAGTTAAAGGCACGGATGGCACCGGTCAAAGCTCAGATGTCCAACCCAACCTGGCTGCAGCTGGTCACTAAGTGCTTCATCACAGGAATGGACCTGACAGCGAGAAGCTTGTAATGTTCATACTTAACTTAATATTCCATAAGTGTGAGTAGTGACTGAGTGAGTTAGCTTTTACGCCGATTTTAGCAATTTTCCAGCAATATCACGGGGAGTGACACCAGAATGTGTACCCATGTTTATACGTAAACCCGATGCAACAGGCCAAACGTTCGCCCTGACCAAACCTTCGCCGGGGAAGGGAACAAACGTTCTCCACCCCTGAATCAACTTTAAAGGCTACTTCTTTCCCACCTTGTTCTTACATCAAAGGGGTAGATTCTGACCTACCTAGGCTATTTAAACTGTTGTCATGTTTATGTTCGTCCTAAATAGTTAGAAACGAACACGTGATGTGAGTCCTTAAATCAAGAGTGCTACAGTGATAAAAACTGCTTTTTTAGATAGGCAAAACTGTATCAATGGAAAACAAAATCCGAAAATGTATTTGAGGACTAAGAGTGAGAAAAACTGATGATTTCGTCCAATTCAACACCTAACATCTAAGGGCGAAGCATCAACCTGACTGTTATGTGTGTAGTAGACCTTTTGCTTGACAGGAAATGGTTTTAGTGTTATCTCTTTAAATACCTCTTTTTCAGCACCAATCCAACAGGCGACTTTACCCAGTACAACGCCTACGGCGCAGCGTGCACAGAGGTCGAGATGGACGTTCTGACCGGAGAGAACCAGATCAATAGAGTGGACATACTGTATGACTGTGGAGAGAGGTAAGAATGTGTTCCTGTGTTCCTGAATGACGATGGACAGTAACACAGATTGGAAGTGAGACCAGATTACTGTTCTCAAGAAGTCATTTAAGGTGTATATTTCTTAAACAACCAAGTCACAAGGAAAATAGCCTTCGAAGTAAAGAAACAACCTTCGGTTGAAATAGTGCAAGGAATGTCCCCATTATGCATTTTGCAACAAATTGTATGATGTAAAATATATTATTAACAACATTCATATGATATGCTCTTCCTTCACATTTGAAACAAACCTTGATGTAACTAACTATATGTATAACAGCTAAAAAGCACATTCATCAATTTGACCTCGTAATCGAGAGAGACACTAATAGACATTAGATAGAGGTTACGATCGTACGGTGTGCGTCAACAACGTCTTACTATATTCAGTATGAACCCTGAGATCGACGTCGGACAAGCAGAGGGAGCCTTTGTGATGGGTTTGGGATACTGGCTGACCGAACAGATGATTTATGACCCCACGACTGGCACCGCCTTGACTGATGGAACATGGGTATGTACGTTTATTCCATAACACCCAATATCTTATGCTGTCCATGTCTTTTCAGTGTTCCCCATATCCTATCCTGCTCTGAATTTTCTTTCCAACTTGAAGAGACAATTCTTTTATCACAGTTGTCCCCGCCGAAAATTTATGCTCAGATTGAAATATGTATTCATTCAAGAAGAAGGTTGGGCACAAGTTATCCAAGTTAGGAAACCCCCCTCTTTCTTGTCTTCGTGATAAACACATTCTTTCCTTTCGGCGTTCATGCAAAATCACATAGTTTTCCTTCATGTACATTTTTTTAACATTCTTTCAGAGGCAAGGTCAATACCATCATGTAGAAACTAATACCAAGTGTGAAGTTAACGGTCCCTAGAATTCAAACGATTATGGAAATATGCATTGTATTGTTTAGAGGTGTGACGATACAGAAAATTCACTATACGTTCCGTATCGTGATATCTTGGAACGATACTATACGATTCTTTACACATCACGATATGCTATATTTTGATATCAAGTAACAGTGTAAATACTGACATAACCGTCAATTTCTAGTGACAATTAACAATTTTGAGGTCAGCTCTACGTATCACGATACGAACAAAGAATCGACATATTTATCGTTCAATAATCACGATTATCGATACTACAACATAGCCACAGCTCTAGTATTGTTTTGGTCCGCCCGTCCTCTATGATGGTTTTATCTATTGACTTTTGCCTTAAATTCAACATCTGTCCACTATTAGCACCGATTTTAGCAAATCTCTTTCTGGCACTATTCACAATGACTCTGTAACAGATTTGTCAACTGTCAGTGTCGTGGTAGTGTGATGATGACAGTAATGGGTCGCTTAACACCGACTCTCAAGGACGACAGACCGTGTCGGAGAAATTAGTCTACAGACATGACAAATGTTGATGTTAAATGTTATTATGCAAGATGCTAGGGTACTTGGCCAAGACTTTCGAAGCTGTTTTAACGCTAAGATAGTCATAATACAAGACACTATTATGGATGACAACTTCTTTAATTGTTTTAACACGACGTTTCAAGGCTAATTCTTGCCCCTTCGTCAGGTGGATCCACTTGACGAAGGGGCAAGAATTAGCCTTGAAGATACACCCGACGAAGGGGCAAGAATTAGCCTTGAAACGTCGTGTTAAAACGATTACAGAGGTTGTCATCCATAATTGCGTCTTGTATTACCTCACCAACTTTTAAATGCCTTTGAAGAATTTCATCAGCTAAGATAGTCGTAAGTGCCTTAGCGCTGAAAGGTCTTCGAAAATCTAGGCACTGGAGTTTAAGACTGTTTGCGAGCCGAATTCCAATCGAAAACTTAATGCAATGTTCTGTCTGTACAGGAATACAAACCGCCGATGGGCAAGGACATTCCTATAGACTTCCGTATCCAGTTCCTGAAGAACGCTCCCAACCCACGTGGAGTTTTGAGGTCGAAAGGTACTTGTAGCTGCTATATAACGATCGATGTACATGTGTATGATAAAAGACGTGAAATCGTGAATAGTGTGCATTTTTATCGTTTTCACAATATAATGGTCTATGTTATCTTCCAGCCGTCGGTGAGCCCCCATTGTGTATGGCTGCATCAGCGTTGTTTGCTGTGAAACAAGCCATCCAGGCTGCCAGAAAGGACATTGCAAAGGACACGTTCTTTCCTCTTGGTATGACTTCACTCTGGTACACAGTTGCATACATTTGTAAATGAGGCCTAAGTGAAAGCTTTGGTCCACCAGTATTCGTGTTCCACTAAACAATATTAATGTAATGTGCAAGTACCTACGATATCTTGTTGACGTGAGTTCCATGATTGTCTTTTTTGACCGATAGAGGTATATACACAAATGAAATGAAGGACAAGAAACACTGAATTAATTCCAGCAAGAGACTATGGTCGTAGGTTCGAAACCCAGTTCACCAAAGGTTTCTTTCTACTGTTGTAAGATGAATATTGCAAACCTCAAAATTAGGATATATCTGTATTGCTTTGCTCAGCCTCAGATTTGCTTTTTGCTTTCCTCCAACCTCGGGCGTACATGTATTGATATAACTCAAATCTTGTTCAAAGCAGTGTTAAACCAGTGTATTGTCATGCCTAATACCAACGTTAAACTCATGTACTGTAATGTCTACTGACAACGTTAAACTCATGTACTGTAATGTCTACTGCCAACGTTAAACTCATGTACTGTAATGTCTACTGCCAACGTTAAACTCATGTACTGTAATGTCTACTGCAAATGTTAAATTCATGTACTGTAATGTCTACTGCCAACGTTAAACTCATGTACTGTAATGTCTACTGCCAACGTTAAACTCATGTACTGTAATGTCTTCTATTAATGTTTAACCCATGTATTGTTATGTCTACTGTTAACTTTACCTCATGAACTATAATGTCTACTATTATGTTAAACTGATTAATTACATTGCCGTGTCACAATGTATTTTTTGTTTCTAATAGCGAAATTATCGGCATCGTTTAACCGACAAGATACTCCTAATTATACTGCAGAAAGTATGCCTGAAACAACGTGAAACAATCAGAGAGGAACCGTGTTGGGATGGAAGAATTGCTGTAGCCGACGGATGCATTCAGACTAACATAGCATATTGGTATATTTCAGACGGACCTTCTACGGTGGAGATGATACAGTCACAGTGTCAAGTTGACAGCAGCCTTCTGGTATATGGACAATAGGTCACAAAACTATAGGATAACGACCAGACAGTCACAGTTAACTATCAGACATTCATATAATAACGATAAGACAACTACGGGATAATGATGAGAGTCAGAGGATAACAGTCAGGCAGGTGGATATTGATCAGCCTGACGAGGGACAGTAATTACAAATTGTCTGTTGAATTGAATTGAATTTAATTGTTTCCAATCAGCCGATATATCAAACTTCCAAAATTATGACAAATTCCGCATATACTGTTAAAAAGGGGGGTTGATCTTATTTTTACACAGATTTAATTTTATTTGGCATATGCATATTTGGATGTTTTACTTTAACTATGTTTTCAAGTTAATGATTGTGAAGATATTTTACAGATTTTGAAATACATGTAATATCTACATGTACTTTTGAACTGTGAACAGATTTGTTTGTTTAAGTTATAATTCAACATGACAGAATACTGTGATTTTGTTCCTTAGCGTTTGACCTTATTTTTACACAGATTTAATTTTATTTGGCATATGGCTATTTAGATGTTTTACTTTAACTTTGTTTTCAAGTTAATGATTGTCAAGATATTTTACAGATTTTGAAATACATGTAATATCTACATGTACTTTTGAACTGTGAACAGATTTGTTTGTTTAAGTTATAATTCAACATGACAGAATACTGTGATTTTGTTCAGTAGTCATGTATTTTACACAATAAAGGCATTTTAAAATCTACGACTAGTTCTGGTTGATTTGGTCCATACTTATCCAGTATACTTCCATTGTGAGGAAGTCTAGAATCATCTTCGCTACTTCAGCACCAAGTGCATACACCTGTGTGAAAGTACACTTTATATGAAAAACATAACACCGAACTTCTTGTCAGAGGCAACTACTGAAGTGTGGGTCAGTGTATGCATCTTGTAAACAGCATGAGTCTATTTAAGACCTAACTAAAGCGTGTCTGCATGTTGTAAAGTTTTCTGCTCCAAACAAATTCATTCTTCGTGTCAACGCCAAAGCTTGTTGGAAAATACAAAGCCATGCAGGTAGAATAACACGACAGTCAAAGATTGTTTGTGGGTTCTAGTTTAACGTTGCACTCAATATCCCAATATCCCAGCAATATCGCTGCGGTCTGTAAAATGAACCACATGCCCATCGATCTACACATTTGGGATACGATGATATGTGCAAACCAAGTCATCGAGTCTGACAAACGGATCCCTGGGTTGCCTCTTACGACAGTCACGGGTAACTGAATATCCGTTTTCTAATAAAAATCCCAAAAAGAAAACAGTTCTAACCGGGATCATCACCGGTAGGGACGGTGAGAGCATCCATATACAACTAACTATGCTTGACCAACACGAGTTTGAAATGTCTGAAACCACCCGAATTCGAACTAGCTACAGACAATATTCACGGGCATGTACGAGCGTATGGTTGACCCAACGATTTGCTGATTGGATGTCTCTGATGTGGACTGTTGTTCGAGCTATCAACCACTAGGTTACAAGAAGGCTTGATTATTAGAGCAGTCGGTTTATGGCCTCGACCTTGTCTTGTGTAATTATTCTTTTTGACATTTATCAAAATACATTTAAAAACATGCCTGTGACTAAAAGTAAATGAAATTTAAATAGATTTGCTACAAACGTGCTGTGGTTTATACTATAAAACTTCATAGCCTCTACACTCTTATACGTCCATGTTTAAACTTCTCAAATGCATCTGGGGTGTTGAGGTAACCTGGTGGTTAAAGCGTTCGCTCGTCACACTGAAGATTCTGGTTCGATTCCCACATGGGTACAACGTTTGAAGCCCATTGTTAGTGTTACTTGTAGTCATATTGCTGAAATATTGCTGAAAGCGGTATAAAACTGAAGTCACTCACTCCTGTATCCAGTGTTTTCATATTTTAACCTAACATGTGGATACAATCTTTAGGGATATCTCTCCCGATAACATCGAGATAAAACTGTGATGAAGGGTCTTTCCAGGTCGACTCTGAAGAGGTTGTTATATGTAACTTGAAATGTATTGTGCCGAGTTGTCAACTATACCACGTCAAGCACCATATCTCGTTCCAGATTAAATGTACATGAACACCGTGCTCTACCGGACAGACACCTGGTGTTGTCAATGATTTTCTCTGATAAATTCCTAAAAGTGAATAATGTATGTATGTGTATGTATGTATGTATGTATGAATTTGTGTATGTCTGTATGTCTGTGTGTGTGTATGTCTGTATGTCTCTATGTGTGTATGTCTGTAGGTCTGTATGTCGGCATGCGTGTATGCCTGTATGTATGTATGTATGTCTGCATATATGTGTATAGCGTATGTGTGTCTGTGTGCATGAATGCATGTATGCATTTATGCATGTCTGTCTATCTGTCTGTGTTTGTATATCTGTGTATGCCAGCAAATATGTCTAATAGTTATTAAAATGACAAAACATCGTCTATCTGTAAAGTCTACACCGTTGTTAAGTATACGCCATTATAGACAGATCACTGTTCATTGCATAAGTGACGGTTAGATATCGATACCGTCACCGTTATCATTGTAAATGTTATGCAAAAAGTCGCGTGCTCTATCAGTGACTCGTGTATCAAACAAATATCTAATCTAGTATATATGCACTGATGACGAGTAATAGTTGGTCAATGTATGCTACAGCGAGATATACTGACGTCCAAAAGAAAGTATATATCTGTTTTGATGGTGGCCAAATGTGTAAAAAGCCTGAAATTGTTATTTTCTTGAAGGTATCGTGTTTGTATTTTCATGACAAAACTTTGGAGAGATTCGACGACTGTTTGCAATCTAGTCCGTTTGTAATTCACTGGAATCTGTCATGATCAAGGGACGCAGCTGTATATATATCTGAGATATTCAGTCTTCCAAAGTGACGATATCCGTGAAGGTACGGGGTAGAATAGGCTTTCAGAAACCCATGCTTGCCATATAAGGCGACTATGCCAGTCCTAGGAGGCGACTAACGGCATCGGGTGGTCAGGCTCGTTGACTTGGTTGACACATGTCATCGTATCCCAATTGCGCAGATCGATGCTCATACTGTTGATCACTGCATTGTTTGGTCCAGACTGAAACTGCTGAAATGACCCGTGAACATCTCAGTTAGAACTGATATTCAATACTCCATGCTTGTCGTAAGAGGCTCGCTGACTTGGTTCACACATGTCATCGTATCCCAATGGCGTAGATCGATGCTCATGTTGTAGATCACTGGTTTGTCTTGTCCAGACTCGATATTTTACAGATCGCCGCCATATAGCTGGAATATTGGTGAGTACGGCGTAACACTACACTCACTCACTCGCTCACTGTAGCGACGCGTTTGCATAACGTGAAGATCAGTTTAGATTTGGCCGTCAGTAACCTATCCTGGTCAAAGAGGTGGCAGACGGAATCTGGTTCCCTACTCGCTGACCAGGTCCGTAGATCGACGTTCACGAAATCGATCACTGGATTGTCTAACCTGCCGATTGGGTGTGGTGATATACAAGAAACGACCAACACTACTGCAATTCTACTTGCCGTACTGGGATACATAGTTATCATAGTATGATGAACTACGAGTAGATTAAAACGCAAGGCGTGTGAATGATAGTCCCTGGCAAACTTATTGCAATGTTTAATCTAAATCTGTAAATTCAGTAATAAAATATTTCGTCAGTAAATATTGATTAGTCTACACCCTACTCTGTAATAATATTAAATATATACTTGAACATGACCATCCGGAACGTATGCCAGCAGGTTGGTGATGTACCTTTTAAAGTTGTCTGTGAACAGGCAGACCGTATGCCCACAGGTTGGTGAAGTACGTTTTAAAGTTGTCTGTGAACAGGCAGACCGTATTCCCACAGCTTCCTGAAGTACGTCTTGAATTGTCTGCTAACAGACAGATCTATTCCTAAACGAAGTTCGTATTTTGTTGCCTGTTAACAGGCAGAACGCATGCCTACGGGCAAAGGTACGTGTTGTGCTGTTTGTCAAGACATATAGGTGACATATATGTGTTGTTTTTATCTGTCAACATACCCAGTTCAGTACATATGGCACAGAATTCATATTGGACACTACCACATATGTGAAAGTGCATTGACGTCCGGATGGACTGTGCACAGATAAAAATTCATAAAAATATCACATGCCTGTCATGTGAACATGAATCATCTATACATAGACTTTCCTGGAACATATGATTTTATCAGCAGAGAAGCTGCAGCAGTCGAAACAGACATGTCGGCAAAGCCGGTGGGGAACTTTGTGCAGTGCCCGGTGTGTAGGGCCAGGTAACTGATTCAAACATATCTGTGGAATAATGGATGTCTGAGGCAGATGCAATATGTTTAGGCTCACAGAAAGCCGTCGGTGGAAACCTTTTAATGGGTGGCTGGTGGAAAGCAAATGAATTATTTAAACTGAACGTCAGAGAAAGAATGTTCTTAGGTTGTTTTTGTTGAAGTCAGTGTCTCCTCAGACAGACTACATTTATAGGGTTTCCAATTGTTCCTGGAAGTAATGTAACGTAGCTTATGACAGATTCTTCTTAACGTATGAGTTTAAAAGGTGGAATAATAATACAATTTCTATGTAATGGTCAAATTATTTGTGATTTTTTAAATTATTAATCTGCGTTTTGTTATGCTTTTTCTTTTGTTTTGTTTTGTTTGTTGTTTGTTTGTTTTGTGTTTATGTTTGTTTGTTTGTAGCTTTGGGGAGGGGTATTTGGTTAATATTGTTCTGTTCCTCTATCCATAGTTGGGTGTCGCACATTATATAATGTCATACATCAAGAATCACGTTAATAATCACGGCGAACTTGTTTCTGTTTGTGTTTTAGTATCGTAACACGTCGTAACTTGCATGTTTTTCATGTTCAGCCACGCACCCACCAACGGAGCACTGAAGGATGGCGTTTATGCTTGTACCTGTGAAAACTGTGGACACTTCTTCAAGTTCAAGGCGAGAGGTTTTCTTAAGTCCTCTGTCGACTTCACTATAAACGGGACTTCCTACACAGGTACTGAAAATGACATTGTCAGGTCACATTTAAACAACCACTGTTGCACATAACAATTTATTGTCGTCTTATTCATAAATGTAGAAGTATGTGTACCTTTTCTGAAATCGGTGGTCGATGGTGGACATACATTTATCAATGATGAACTGAAATCGAAAGCCAACAAATATGTAAAATATAAGGGTTTTTGCTGTGAAAATGAAGTCTGGGTATTCTAAGGTTTTGTTAGCTCAATTTCACTTCCAGAAGAACAGGCACAGAAACTGTCTGGCGCGTTTCACAACAAAACTGTTACAGCGCTGGGAGGAATTTGTTGAACTACATAACATAACTCCTGGTAGTCTAACTATGCTCAGGGCGATAGCAATCCAGTCTCCTTTCGTGGGCTTTCTCTTCATTCTTTGGTGTCCCAAAACTAAATCTGACGTCCGCTGTTGGTCAGTGATTGCTACCATCCTCAGAATCAGCTCATGGTGCTGTATTGTCAGTCAAGGTGACACTTTAGTTATGGATGTTTCCACGTCCTTCTAGTGCTCGTACATGCACGACGAAGGACAATGCCGCTTGGTGTCAGAGGCAACACAAAAGTACACTTTGGATTTCAAATTCCTTAAAGTGCTTCCAGGTTTGATATAGAAAAACAGAATATGATGTCATTAACTGAAGTGCTAAAAATAAACCATTGAATGAAAATCAAGTTAGCTATTTCAAAATTTTAATAGACGTGTGTAATATTATTTACGACATATAAGACACAACGTTACTGTTTAAAACACCACTATGGATCAAAGATGAAAAAGGAGACGGAGACTGGAAGGAAACTGGAGAGGTCACATTTCTTCTCGATGAGTTCATGAACAATATTTCTCATTTTTCAGGATGGACGACTTTGAAGTGTTGAGCCAACAGTGGATACTCTGTTGCTAGTGTTTATGCTGATTTCCCTCACGATATGATGAAAACCTTTCCATACTTATTTGCATAATTATTTCAGTTGGTAACCAGTATGCCGCAGCTCTCTCCCTGAATGAGTTCATGAGGTCCCAGGGTGTGTCCTATGGCACCAAAACAAAGTGCATTGAGGGAGGATGTGGCGTGTGCCTCGTCACTACCACGCTGTATGATCCCATCACAAAGGCCGTGCAGACCTACACAGTCAACTCGGTAAGAATCTAACGACTTCGTACTTAGTACGCCACGAAGCTTTTATACATGTGTCACCATGAAGACATGCCGACCCCAAGTGTCATGAATGAGTGCTTCGAAGACGAGTAGTAAACTTAATCCTTTTGTATAACACGACGTGTCTGAGCTACTTCTTCAGGTAATTAAAGACGTGTAGAAGGCATATTATATTTACCAGATTGACAGGAAGCCAGAGATGGACATGTAAATACCATCAGTCATTGAGGATAGATCAAACAGATAATTTGGATTAGGTTCACAAACCATCAGGAAGAGGATGTGAGTTATGAACTGCTAGTTAAGTAACAAACCGGTAGTCAGTTATACTGAATTAAAAGTGTGAAAGGTGTATATGAATAACATCAGTTACATTTCGATCTTAGTGATGATTTGTTAATGGAATTATACATAAGAAGCTGTAAACCGATTTGCTTCCTTTCTGTATGTTTTGTATTTTGCTGAGTTTTACTTCAATTTCACCCTAATGTACGTGAGTCGGTTTAATACATACATAATAAACTGTTATACGAAGGCTCACTTTATTCTTTCAGTGTCTGGTTCCTCTGTACGCGTGTGACGGCATGCAAGTGACAACCATCGAGGGTCTGGGTAACCCCAGGGATGGCCTACACCCGATACAAGACCGTCTGGCAGAGTACAATGGCTCTCAGTGTGGCTTCTGTAGCCCCGCCATGGTTATGAATATGTATGGGTAAGATCAACAACTCTATGATCACACTTATATCTTCAAAAATACTGTGAACGATAGAGGAAAAGTTATATGTTGTACTTGACCTTACAATGCTTTCTGGAACTCAGGTGAGAATTTACTGGATAAAACCCTAGTGTGATGTGTGTATGCATCGTATTAAATTGCAAAATACATAGCTGACTCTTTTTTGATTTGAAGTCTCAAGTTGACAACTGATATATGTTTGTGTATGATTACAAGTATTTTACAGTGGATCACACTGCAACACTGATGCAAATGTAAATATCATGGCTAATAAGACTGAAAAATAGTTTGAAGACTTAGGTGAAAACGTTCTTTCAGTTACCTCCCCAATATTATACATATTTCAGCCTCCTGAAGAAAACACCTAACCCTACGATGCAGCAAGTGGAAAATAACTATGACTCAACTATTTGCCGTTGTACAGGTCAGTGTCACACCAAATGTTTTTGACTCACGATCGCCTAGTGGTTAGAGCGTTCCGAAAACCCGGATTCGAGACCCCCTTATGAGTGCAGTGTATGGTGTCCCCACTGGTTGAAAAATGCAAGAAAACTCTATTCAATCTGGATGTGGTCATATGACGTAAATAATTTAGTATAATAAATTTTTGCCGCATTCAATGCATGCTACAGTAATACAGTTATGTAATCACCATTGTCTGTACGGATATACACAAATAATCACTTGAAGCAGTATACGTGTCCTCTGTTAAGGGTATCGTCCGATTCTGGATGCCATGAAGTCGTTTGCCTCAGACGCCCCACCAACTCTGCCTGGCGGTGCTATCGATATTGAGGTGAATAGGAATATCTTCATTGTATTATGAATGGTGTCATAGATGTAAAACTACGAGAGATCGTTGCTCCATTACTTTTTTGGTTTCACAAGGATCGAGTACTTAAGAAACCGAAAATGCCATCATAAGCCCAGATATCACCGAGACAGATTGTTATTTTGTACTATTCTTAATCATTTTAGGTATTCAGTTTCATAACCTGGTTTTGATGTATCAAGTGAAGGTTACAAATTGTCTGGAATATTGTGATAAGTACCCTGCTGCCTAATACTAAATCAAGTTCAGTATCTTATGTTCCGGCGCTCGCTCACCAATGAGTACTGTCCTTCAATATCTATTTAAGGATCAATACGTATCATAAGAAATGCATTATGTGATACATAGATTATAATTATTCATTTAGAAATATAATCTCATTTTCCCTTTGGACTGTTTCTTCCAGGAACTGGACAAGAAGATATGCAGCAAAACAGGGAAGACTTGCACAGGACGCTGTTCATCTGAGAGACAGACTGACCCAGAGCAGGTCCCCCTCCACATTGTGCTGCAGGGCTCACAGTGGTACAAACCCACCACCAGGCAGCAGCTCTACGCCCTCCTCGGCCAACACCAGGGAGACAACTACAGACTTGTGTTTGGGAATTCAGGATATGGTAACCAAATATGATAAAGCAACTGCTTTAAGGAAACGTTCTACGGGAGAATCTACTTCCGCTCTAGACTACTCTCTTACCACAAATGATGACCATCTGACGTAGTAAGTGACAAAGATTATTAATGACTTCTCCATTGAATAAGCTCTATTGTTCATTTGACTGACATTTTCTGTAACAAGCCCATCTCTTTCATCCGGCTGAAGGATTGTTATCTGATTGCTTCCAGGTGTGTATAAAGAAATTGGACCATGGATGTATAATGTCCTCATTGACCTACGTGGAATCCAGGAGTTCTATGACATTTCTGTGAGTTGAGCTTACACAAGTTTAGTAGTAATGTAAAAAAGTCTTGACAGTAATATTATGTTCCAAACATAAGGGGTTTTTTTCAGAACAACCCAAAATGGAACTTTCATCAGATTCACAAAATACATCCCCCATAGACCATTCATCATTGATCTGTGTGGAATCCAAGACCATTACAGCATGGTGTGCTTGGCACACAGCAGCAATCCCGGACATAAGGAATTTTGTTTTAACTGACTCAGGAAGTTTCCCAAGTATTTCACGTCCTGCAGTAACCGTTCATCAAGTACACTATTTGCAACTCGTGCTACCTTTTTTATTTCACAGATTGACTCCTCCAAAGTAATGTTCGGTCCTAACATCACTCTGACCAACATGATGGAAGTCTTTGAGACAAACAGCACCAACCCTGCTTTGTCCTACTTCCGGGACTTCGCCAGTCACGTGGCCTACATTGGCAACATCGGAGTTAGAAACGTAAGACAATACAATTTTGTGACATCCCTGCTTGCCTTCCTGCTTCACTGACTGGAAACCCAGTGAAACTTCAGTTTATGTCCAATATATCTTTTGAAATCTCACTGTGCGACCTCTAGTTGGATCAACAGACGCGTAATTAGTCGAACCCCGTTGTCTTGCACTCGAATGTCTCGAACCAACAACCCCTGCTGTGTCGAACTCACAACCAAGTCCAGTTAAAATTCCACTATAAAGATCATTAATTTCAATTTCTGTCTATATGTGTCGATTTCCAGGTGTTCTTTAACGCAGAGACCATATGGGTTTGCACATATATAAAATTTACTGTGATAGATCTAACTTATAACTTATTAAATGGTAAAGTAGAACCTTTGTAACCCATGTTGTCCTCTAACTCAAACTGGTTATGTCGAACTGCAGTACTCGAGTATTTCGAGTGGGTCGACTGTATCACGTGCATAATATCACCTAATATCCTTTTCACATGTAAACATAAAGAAGTAAAGAGGTCGCGACCATTCACTAATTGCACATCAAAATATATTCTGTCCGACCACGCTACAGGAATTTATAATCAACAAATTTTATCCTCAGGATTGAAGTTGATACGATACGAACATTTCCTGAGAGGAATGTTAAAGAGTATCTTCTTATATTTTGGCGTAGAAGTGAAAATGTTTTCATCGTTTCATTCTTATATTGATAAACAAACATACTGAACATTGTGTTAGTTTTGTCAAACGACAGAGAAAGAGACTGGTTGTTCTTTACTAGATGAACACGCCATCTGTTGCAGCTGGGCAGTTGGGCCGGGAACCTGATGCTGAAGAACCTTCACACTGAGTTCCCGTCTGACGTCTTCACCATGTTCGAGACAGTTGGAGCGACGGTGTTCATTGGTAGGAGCTGTGCATACACAATAGTGGAACAGGAAAATATAAACCTAATCGGATTTTTTATATTATAAGATGATAGAAAAGTATTCGACTTGTCAGTTTTAATTTTGGATCCTGTAAAACAGTCCTAAAACCAATAATCATCTGAGTAGTTATTTAGGGAGTTCCAGTGTAACATGTAATATTATCTACTGTGACATGCATGTGACGTATCATATAAGTCGTTCACTGATCACGTGGGGTCTATGGGCTCAAGTACTCTCGAGGTGTGTTTATGTCCATAACTTGTTCATGAACATAATACAAACCTTGAGGGTACATGAGCCCATGGACTACGAGGAACCAGTGAACAACATATTTAGTTTACCGAACGTCTGAGTTTTAATTTGAATTGTGTGAAATGTCTTCTTTTGAATGTGAAGCGAATCGTTGCGTCGCCATTGTGCAGACGACACAAGGAAAACAAATCTAGAGTTATCTCCCTTCCATTCACTTTTAATAGCAAAACATCGGTAGTTTCATAATTGCATTATGCGTGATTCAATAATAAAGAAGTACTACCATGAAGGCCAAAATGAGTTCGGAATTTCCCAGCGGTGTACATTGAATAAAATACATCGTCTGTAAGCGTGGTACATTGACAAAAAATACAAGGGCGCTTAGCCAATCAGAAAGCGATGTTCACGTGTGAGATGCATCATTTACAGATGTTAGGCAAGCTAATGACTTTCAACCAGGGCAAAAATATTATTGAATTTCCTGGTTGCATATCATCTTTCACTGATGTGGATTATGGTATCAAACACTGGTGTTGCTCGACCTCTTAGAATTTTACGCTTCATATCACAGGAGTAGATACCCTTAAGGTTCCTTGAGAAGAGTGTATACTCATAAAACTTGTTATATATTACAGGGTCGAGTGATGGGTCAGAGAAATCGTACAGTCTCATGGACTTCCTGAACCTAGACATGAAGGGCAAGGTCATCCTGTCTGTCACACTTCCAACATTCCCATCTGGAGACGTCTATGTCAAAAGTTTCAAGATTACCCCTAGACGTCAGGTATATATGCACAGTCCACACACCAGCATTACATTGTATATGAACCTGTGAAGATCCGGGTTAGAAATGATCTTCACCATACATGTTTATCATGAGGGGCGACTAACGGGATCAGGTGGTCAGGCTCGCTGACTTGTTTGACACATGTCACCGTATCCCAGTTGTGAAGATTGGTGCTCATGCTGTTGGTTGGTGGATTGTCCGGTCAGGATTTTATCATTTACAGACCGTCTCCACATAGTTGGAATACTGCTGTGTTGGGCGTTAAACAATGACAAGCAAACATTGTACATGATGGAAAACAGTTACTTCATTCAGTGATATCTTCCAGAACGCCCACGCCTATGTGACAGCAGGCTTCAGGATGCAGCTGGACCGGAACAACAACTTCATGGTCAAAACAAAACCATCCCTGGTGTATGGCGGCATCAACAAGACGCTGGTGAGTCAGGAATGTGTGAAAAAACGCCAGATGGCGTAGAATAATTTCTTCAAAGTATGGAGTTTCAGGAAGACAAATATGAAGCAAGCAGGAGGTAAACCCATATCCATTTTCGGAATCCAAAATGAAAAAAATAGATTATGGATAACTACATGGGGCTATTCCAGATGATTATGGCAAAAGGTGAATTTCATCTGACATGAATGGGATTTTACGCCATTTTTATCAATATCCCAGCTCAATATTGCAGCAATATCAGCAAGGGACACCAATATGGGCTTCACACTGTACCCATGTTGGGAATCGAGCCCTTGCCTTCACTAGGTTCCACAAACGCGTCATCTGACATGACATCGTATCCACAATCTGAAAAGATTAAGCTGGCATTCTATTCTTTGCTAAACCAAACATCGATAATCAAACTCCGACACACGCAAAGCAAGACGCAGTGACACAGACACACAAACACACGCGTCCGTACGATATATACGTATTTGTATTGTGGATCAAGTCAATGCAATAGAAATGTGCTGCACATATAATATACGAAGCCACAAGACATTTGTTGAATGTGTTCGTGAAATATGAAGACTTGAACGTGTACCTTATCATGTATGTCTTCAGTCTTCAAACACACTGTGTCAGTTAATGCAAATTAATGTCTTGTACCTAAATATAAGCCTTAGGCCTTTTTATTGTCATTTTCGTATGAGATAAAATATTATGAATGTCAGCTTCTTCTTTGATGTAGTCACAACGTTTCTATGTTTTTCTTTGCCCTGTCTCATTTAGATACGTGATAATAATATTCACGCTTTCCAACGTTGCTATACGTATTATGTATCAAGGTGTACATTTAGCGTTACGGATTTAGTGGATTTTCAATTCCATCCTGTGACATTGTGTATATTGTAAACTTTAACTATTGTTGATATTTGCAGGTACACGCAAGCAAGACCGAGACGTTTCTGCAGGGCAAACAGTTGGGGAATGCTTCAATTCTTAAAAGTAAGCTTCATACCTTGAGTCACACTGAAACATCGCTCATGTATTGTTTGATTGGCATGTGGTTCCACATTCTGGACAATGAAAAGAAGTTATATTTGTTGTGTGTTTACCCGTGAGGGTCAGGGTTAGGTTGGTTGTCTTAAGGGGCGAATAACGGGATCGGGTGGTCAGGCTCGCTGACATGGTTGGTATCCAAATTTACTTGATCGATGCATATGTTGTTGATCACTGGATTTTGTTGTCTGAATAAGGTGCACTCTATTTACTGACCGCCTCCATAAAGCTCGAAAATGACAATATAGCTAGAGTAGTATTACACAACAAACAAGCAAACCGTTGTGTGTCAATGTGTCTGCGAGATTCGTTTATTGGTTGTCATGTGCCAAAATGTGGATCGAACGGATAAATGGTTTCTCAGGGTGGACGGTACACTACAGAATAAATGATTACCTCGATCGCCGTACGTGTCTTCGTTGTCGCTAAGAATGATCAAATCTGCGAAGAATGGGACAGATGTCATGCAAATGGTGTAGAGGCGATACTATTGCAGAGCTGTTGCATGCATGCGTATTCCCATCTTTGGTGGAATGAAATTTACTCACTACTGTTTAAATGGTGGTGAATGATTAGTATGAATTTTGTCATGCTCTTTATCGAAACTATTTAACTTTTAGCTGCTCTATCCCGTCTTTCTTCCGAGCTGACCCCAGACGGCACAGCTGGGTTATCGAGCACCACCTACAGAAAGAACCTGGCCATTTCTCTTTTCTACAAGGTCAGTCAGTACACACAGTCCTATCCATGTGTCTATCGTCGTTGTTTGTCTGTCGACGTTGTGCTTATCTCAAAGATACATGTTATCGCTGTATGGATATCTGTATGCGTCCTACATACTGATCTGATATTGATAACAGTGTCAACCTTCATTACACAGCCAGTGTATGAATGTGCACATAATGGTGTTGATAATGTTCTATCTCACTGTTCGACAGGGTCAGTCCACATAGATGATCGTGTCTGTCACCGCCGTCAGACTACCATACTTATGCAGACTGTTTGACGATATGTCTGTTCGGATAACTGTATGTGTCACACAAAGCGATGATACTGATAACATTGTTAGCAGGCGTTACTGCACCGGTGAAAGACTGTAAATGTCATTGCTGTTGGCGATAATACTTTTACTTTTGGCAACATTGAACTGTCAGGATCAGGTGCAACTTTCCTCATGCTTGATGTGCAATTTGGCTTAATTATGAACAGGTTGGACAGGTACTGGCTTGACAAAGAAAAAAGTCCAACTTTCCAATAGTCCACGTTTCAAATCTATTCCAACATTTAATATTCCAACAGGTCTTTCTGAAGAACGAGTAAACTTGCTCTCGTCACCCGATGCTTCCTCAGAATTTGGTAGATCAAGGTGACAGCAATCAGGGACAAGTTTTCAGCATATTTTATGGTGGACTTTAGAAGGATTTATGTTTTAAAAAAACCCTGACGTATCAGTGACAGATAAAGAATTGTTCGATGCAATTCCCTTTTTGACTTGTGCCACACGCAATCGTTTCTATAAGGACTAATACCTAACCTCTATATATTTTATAACGGATGACAACGTTGATGCAGGATACGCTCAACTTTTCGCGAACACCCGGTATCATCACTGTTTCATAGTGTTTAGTAAATGCATGCTACTGATACAGTGGGAATTGTACTATCGAATCTGCTTACAGCAGTGATTTCTCGTGGCTATAACGAGGGGTTTTGTTTTGACTAAAGTGTTCTAGAGCCTGCATCGTTTAATGCTTGCAGCACTGGTTCCCCTGATACGGACAGTCATGACACAGATACAGCATTCCGAACAAAGACATGAACGGATCAGCTGAGTCGAAAAATCAGACTCAGCTGCAGGTCCTACTGTGTGAATCCTTTAATGTTATTAGTCCCATGACGATCCGTGTTAGAACTGATCTTCAGTGACCCATGTAACGAATGAGGCGATGAAAGATATCGGTGGTTTCTACTGACACATGTCATCGAATTCAATCCGCGTAGATTGATGTTAATGAAGTTGATCCCATACATAGTTTTCAAGAGCGTCCGTTGTGTTTGCTCTCGGGTGGTAGTGCAGGATGGTGGACAAGAGATGGAGGAAAGACAAGGGTCAGTGGTAGAGATTAAAACAGCATTATATTCGCTTCATGTGCGAAGAAATAGACGTTTTGCATGGGTAACGGAAATAAAATAGTGTACCATTTACCAGAATCATATCAGACTTTATTTCCCCTTTTGTTTTCCTCAGTATGTACTCGGCATGTGTGGTGAGAAAGCTGCGGCAAGATTCCAGAGCGGTGGCACCAACTTGATAAGACCTTTGTCTTCCGGCACTCGGACATTTGACACCCGTAAAGATGAATATCCCCTGACTCAACCAATGGTAAAGGCTGATGCAGCCTTACAGGTATGTGTTTTCACTAGCCTATCAAAAACGTTGATGTCTTAACGGGAAACCTGATAATCTGATGTTTATTTGTTGGCACGTGAACGTATTGTTCCACAGAACATTGATCGTCATCTTGTCACCTTGTCATCTTATGATGACACTGAATGGCCATCGCAGGTTTCGACCGTTCAGCCATGCCACCCTTCGAGTCAATCATTTCATAGAAAAGCATATCTAGGCTTACTTATTTAATACATAATTAATTATCGAATAACTAAATACCACGTTATTCAGGCTAAGAGGAAACCAGCAGCTATTTTAGGCACCGTAGCTGTGTGTAGTATCGACGCATCCCTGGACATATTCTAAACAGGGTTGTAATAGATGTGACAAAGTTTTGCAAATATGCTTACGTATCCAGACCCGTGTAGATCCGGATTAGAACTGATCTTCAGTAGCCCGTGATTGTCTTATAGGCGACTAGCGGGATCAGGTGATCTTACATCAGTTGTGTAGATGGATGTTCATGCTATTGATCACTAGATTGTCTGGTCCAGACTTGATTACTTACAGATTACTAACCGCCATACAGCTGGAATATTGCTAATTGCGACGTTAAACTTAACTCGGTCACTTACGTATTCGTGTTACTGTCTGCATCATTAAAGGTTCTCTGTGTGGATATTAAATAGTATTATTATCCATACAGTGAAACATAACCGAGTACATAACAATCATGTGTTGCACACGTCTAATAAACCCTAAAACGAATTTCATTGGTCAGTTATCCGACCATGACCTCCATATGAATGTGGAACTACTTTTTTCATTCATAACGTTTTACTACAAATTTACTACGAATGTTCTGTCTCTCTACTACGAGGGCAAACCAATGAAATACATTTGTATCAAATACAAAACTTTACCAGCAAAAAATGTTTCACACACCGTGTTTATTGATATGAGATTTCAAGAAAAGGTAAAAATGAACTCGGCTCGATAACGACAAGGGTAGCACACGTCACTGGCGACAAACGCCTAACTGATTACAGTGACCGCAAACATTTGATTCAGAAGTTGCAAGGCAATAACGTAGCTCCAGAGCAAATCATGCAAGTGTCTGGACATGAAAATGTACAGAGTGTAAACAATTATTCACGCCTTTCTGATGCACAACACTGGGAAAGTGGGAAATCTGTTGTCCTCGACCGGAAATCAGCTTGCCATGTTTCCATGCTTGCGTCGCGCGCCTACAATCGCTCCGTCATCGGCAGTTTGTCCGACATAAATCTAACATCCCAATGCATGTCGTACACAAACACAAACATTCCACATCAAAATTAACAAGTCTTCTATGGCAGTAAGTGAGACAGAGCAGTTACAAACCGTCGCCGTGTTGCTCGCTCTCCTCTCAGTGACTCATCTGACGACGAATAACTTTCCCATTAACAATGTTTCCAGTTATACAATTCTTACTGTTACTTCAGTTGATAAAGATTAAATTTTAATTCAAAATGTGTTTGTATTTTTTGCCTTCGTGCACGAGTAGTTAGTCAATATGTCGCGCTCTTATTAGCAGTACACAGGGAGTTTACATCCATAGTGCCGTATCACTGTATTCTTACGCGACCTTGACCTTTACAACTGCTGATTTCGTTTTACGCGGACTTAGCTGTTTAGACATAAAAAGTTAGATACAAATGGATAATAAATAAATTAACACACGAGCGAGTGTGTCATATTGTGTTTACGAAACGAGTGTCAGAAAAATTCATATTTCCCTCACTCTCGCTCTCGCTCTCGCTCGGGAAATATGGATTTTTCTGACCCTCGTTTCGTAAACACAATATAACACACTCGCTCGTGTATTAATCTCTATTTATACAACAACGGCTTTCTATATTACAAACGACTACACTTCGGGGTGTGGTTCAAAATAAGGAGCCATCCAAGGACAGTAAGACAATCAGTGGAGCTTAATGTCCAGTGATTACAAAAGATATCTTTGTCTCGTCTCTATGACATGTCCTTGTCTCATCCACGTCTTTGTGATGTATAATGTTTCAGACTTCAGGACGGGTCCAGTACGTTGGTGACATTCCTCCAGTTCCAAATGAAGTGTGTGCATCATTCGTCATCAGCACCGTTGGCAACGCAGAGATTGATACTGTCGACACCTCAGTAGCCATGGTAACCAAAGAGATGAAATTCACATTACCAATATTCCTCTGACAAATCGCAGGAATCTTTTCACTTTGTCACAGCATATTATGAATGTTTAACGATGACATATTCCCTGTCATAACCCCTGTGTGATAGCTATTGGCCGCGCCAGCAAAATGTGCGCAACATTTCAGAACGACTTCTACAGAGATACACTGCTCTATCAACTGTCAGCTGCATACTTTCATCTGGTCACATAAAAGTGGTATCAATATCCAAAACAGTGTTCCACTGGATATATTAACTGGTTTGCGATCATTTGACATCTCAGTCTTAAAAAACAACAACTGAAGCCGTTGAAAGATGAAAGCATGAACTCAAGGGCAATATTTTGCTTCCATAGCTCTACAAACGGTTGAGTGGGATTGAGTTTAACACAATTTGAGCACTAATTTTGCTTTATCATTGCATTAAGGTAACACGATATAAATCTGGTTTCGGTAACGAACAGTGACATTTATGCTTGAAACCACGGATAAGGTGCTCCGGTTTCACAGTATGTGATGTTCAACGATCCATGGTCAGCAAATCGTTGAACATCCAATTTGGCAAGGGACACCATTGTTTTCAACTAGTTTGTGTTTATAGGCCAATAATAGGACATGGATACAAGCAGTATGGAGAGAGAATTTCGGAAATAAGAAAAGTATGTGGTTTAATATTTCATCTCTGTGTCTCTTTTGGCACAGAACTATCCAGGAGTGCTGAAGTATATATCTGCAGCGGATATACCAACCGGGGGTGTGAACAACTTCAGGGAAGCTACGGCTGCAGGCGTCGAGGAGGTAATGACAGGAATATGTACAAGAAATGCGCTATCTCAATTTCTTATGTTTCTCTGTAATAGATTGGTGTTATTTAGATACCATCCTCTGTGAATATGTTATGTTCCTTCGATCAACTGAATTCCAGGCAACATGTCCTCATTTTGTTACATCTTTTTGATACACACCATTTGAAAGACTGTTTATTCAAGCTTCAAATTTAAAAGTTGTCAATAGTTTTATCAAGCAATGGAGACACAATCTTCACGTGTGATATTCACATTGGGGCGTTCAAAAAACAAAAGTTGTGAGCAGTATGCTGGCATTTATTACTACTAAATACTGAATGTGATTTTTCTCAGACAACATCCAATTTGGTCATAAAATTATACATTTAGTACCTCTTATAATGGATAAGAGTTCATTTCCGTCCAGAAACAAAAATGTAAAAATATCATTTACATAGAATAAGAATGTATTTCTTTGTAATAAGGACGTGCCATATCTGTTTAAGTCACATATAGCGTTAAATCCACTACAGATAAAGTGCTACTCAAAATGTGGCAGTAGGTGCCCATTGTCAGTGTATGAAAGAAGCCAAAAACCCATTCAGACATGAGGACTGGTAGCCAAAATATGGTGAATTTACTCAGATGTGTGGAACATATAAATTGTTTACCAGACCATAGGGCTGGGTAACTAAATTTTAGACCGTTCATCAGAAATCTACCACGTTTCGGGTTGTCGGACGGGTCTTATTTCATAACCTGGCTATTGTGCAGTACTAGGGAATTAATTTCATCTGTTAAACATTATGTCCCTTTCATGTCACCAGCTATTCTGCAGTGGACGGGTGGAGTACAGTGGTCAGCCAATCGGTATCATTGTTGCAGGTAGAGTTCCTTGGCATGAATAACTAAATATATGGACTATACCGTCATCTCAAGCCGAGGACCCGGGTTTGATTTCCCACATGGGTACAATGAGTGAAGCCCAAAATATTGTTGTTCTTTTTTATAGAACTAATCCCCGTGGCACTGCATTTATGTTTTGTGTCCAAAACTGACTCTTTAGTTTTGATATGAAGACATCAAGTGTTTGACTTACTCTGATATCTTCTGGCAAAATGTTGCACAGTGCTCAACAGCCCAGCAGTTGTACAGCATCTGTGCATGTGTGTGCGTGCCTCTGTGTGTGCACGCGTGTGTGTGTGAGTGTGTATACGGATTGTTTATTAATTAACACACAACAAACCCCTTATGCTGCAGCAAGAAACAAAGCTCTTATGCTGCAGCAAGAAACAAACCTCTTATGCTGCAGCAAGAAACAAACCCCTTATGTTGCAGCAAGAAATTAGAAATATTATTCGAAAACACTCCGATTAATATTTGCAAGTCAGGAAACATTCGCCCACCACCAGCCATGATATGTTTCATTCGTGCACAGAAACATATACCCAAAGAATAATTTCCATCAACCATTCAAATGGCATCGAAACACTTGTGCAAATGTGTTTTCAGTGGACAAACTCACAGCAGACACAGCAGCCAGCATGGTGAAGGTGACCTACAAGAACGTCCAGCCTCCGATCCTTACATTGGAAGATGCTATCCAGAAGAAATCCATATTTCCAAATGCTGCCAAGGGGTTTAAAATTGGTGATGCTGCAGGTAATCCAACATTTTGTAGTTGTCTGAATATACCAAACTGAATTTATTTATAAATATACTTTCAATTTAAATACCTAATTATATTGTTTCACTCCTGTAAGGATGTAAGTATCTGAATTATTTGGTTCAGTACATGTATTATTCCGATGGGACGAACATCGGCTGACAATTACTTCAAACAAGTACAAAATGTCTACTAACTATGGCATGAAGTTTGTAATTCCAAAGCTCCCAAGTTACGTATATACTGTTCAGCTCTTCTTTTAAAGTCAGATTAAAATTCAAATATTGACCAAAGTTTCACGAAAGTGCAGGAAGTATGTCAAGAGGGCGATGTTACGAAATAAAAAAAACTGTATCTCAGTCTGTGAATGTACGCAAAATGTTGAACAGAAGACGGAAATGTTCTCTTTTTACAGCTGCAATAGCAGGATCCGACAAAACGATTACAGGCACCGTCAAGATTAAGCAACAGGCCCACTTTCACCTGGAGTCACAGGTAGGTGGTATATATAATGATGACATTAACATGTGTGTTACATATTTAGACAAGAGTAGTTCCCACACTTTCAGTAACATTCCAGTCAGGTCCATACCTGGATACCTGAAAGAAAGCCACACACACAATAAAAATAAAAAAGTATGAACAGCTGTACATATTACTTACTGACGTTGCTGATATGTTTTCAAATTACTTTGTAAGTTTTGCAACGTTTTTAGTTAGTTTTTTATATATTTAATCAGTGATGTGAAGTTATTTTTCACTATTTTACGATTGGCTACTTACGTTTCTAATGGTATATTCACCATAACATGTGCCGATATTCATGGACAAATTATTTATTACGTGCGTCGGTTGATATGGGAAATACGGTTACCATGTCCTGCTTTTTATGCAATACACATAAACAAACAAGATGACCACAACATTGCGTTAATTGTTATGATTTGTTCTTACGACCTAAAAAGTGTAAAACTTATGCCATGCAGAATAGACCTAAGTACTGCTTTTTATGGGTCTGTTATTTCATGACGTAATGATGTTCCTCTTTTATCATATCCTGTTCACTTGGACGTGTTCATACGAAAGTCTTCAAATGAATTTCATACAGGTGATGTTTCATTTTTAATTTCTCTTAAACGACGAATTAAATATGATACTGGATGATAAACAGAATCTCTCCTCATGTCTTTTGATATAAAATATGTCACCACTCGATGATATATATCAACTACTGGTGACATATTTTATATCCAAAGACACTCGAGAAAGATTTCCTATTCTTATCATCCCCTTGTATGGCTGGTATTAGCTATAAAATATACGTCTACGTATAATATATCCTTGCATGATACAAAATGTATAATGGTATGTCTGTAGATCTGTCTGTGCTACCCAGACGAGGACGGTGTAGGGGTCCGTCTGCAGTGTGCCACGCAGTGGTCAGATCTTGTTCAACAGGCCGTAGCCAGAGTCCTTAATATCAAGGAAAGCAGGTACCAGTTTACTCTTTCTCGTTGAGTGTTGTTCATTTGTTAGACAAGCCTTTTTAAAGAGTCTGTATTACATACTGGAGTCAGTCAGTAGCGACAATGTGCAGCCTCAGTCAAACAGGACTTAGATTTTAAGCGCTGTCTTAGCGCTAAGAGAGTCACGACTTAATGTATGTCATGTACGACTATCTTAGCGCTAAGAGAACTTCGAAAACATAGGCCCAGGGCTCCTTCTCAGAAAACTATCGTAACTACGACTGTCGTAAGCCTGTGTATAGGAGTACACCACAGTATAGGAGTTACGGCAGCCGTAGTGCTACAGTCTCTTTGGGAAAAGGGCCTTAGGGCCTAAATCTTCGAAGCTCTCTTAGTGCTAAGATAGTCGTAGCTTAATGTTAATCTATGGCAGTGACGACTAACGTAGTGCTAAGAGAAGTTAAAAAATCAGGTTCTCATTTCACACTGCGAACTTCGCACTAAGACGATGGTAACTCCCATTCTTTAATATAGACGTAGCGCTACTGTCGATTTGTTTCACGAGCACTGGGCTACGTTAGTGCTAAGAAAATTGCTCAAGGCGGCGTAACACACTACTCTTAATCAAAATCTTTTCTTGTCACTGTAAACGAGCTTTACCATCTCCAGTGATCAGGTTTTGACTCACCTTTTTAAGCGTAAGCATCAAGGTCAAACGTCTTGGAGGATCCTTTGGAGGGAGGATAACTCGTGCCAACCTAACAGCGTGTGCCACAGCTCTCGCCACGCATGTGATGAGAAGGTGAGTTGAATGCACGATCAAGTGAATTACCGTTGTTATTGTTTATCTAATATCTCAAGTATCCAACTGTATGTTAATATACTCTTTAAACAAGTAGGGGAACATGACCTTTCCTTTTCGATAGGAACTTAACAAACTTCTGAAAGACAGCCATCTTATGAACTCACCATGTGCACCGTTTCGTTTTATCACCACTCCTAAACACAAGGCATGGGATTTTGACAATCTTCATGCATCACACTGTTGTCAGTATTTGTTTCTTGTGGTTTTTGTTTGTTTGTTTGTTTGTTTGTTTGTTTGTATGGGGGGTGTGGTATTTGTTTGCTTTTGTTTTTCCTTATTTGTTGTTTTTTTGTTTAAATGAAAATCGTGCACATGCAAATTTAATGTAATACTTTCAGGAGCGGTTACAAAAAACTATAGATATAAGGAAGTGCAAGTGGTGATATACTCTGAAATCATTCTTTATTATCATATCAGCATTGAATGATTCCCAGTTTTTTTCAATCGTAAATTAAAGAACGAAGTTCCTCTACATTTTTTGAAGATTGCATAAGAGTGCACGCGTGAATATGTGCGATTTTGATGTAAAACGGAAATTGAATACATTAATGAGTTCGTTTCCGATTAATGACAGAAACAAAACACTCAACGATGAAAAACTGCGCTGAATACTGTTATTATTGCAACTTTCAGGCCTGTCCGCCTGGAGATGAACTTCCACACCAACATGAAGACAGTTGGAAAACGTTTGCCCTACCTGGCGAATTATACAGTAAGGGACACATTCACAGAACATGGCTGTTGCATGCCTGCATATCTCATGCGTAATGGTGGCATAAGATGCAGTATCGGTTTAATTCAAGGTTCTAACAACACTTCAGCAGAGATATGTTACTTCGATCATTTCATTTTTTGTTACAACAAAACACTGTCTCAAAGCAACCATTTTTTAGTTGAACTGAGTTGTGTTTTAAGCCGCATCGGTACTATTTCAGCCATAGAACGACGAGATCAAGTCTGCACGCAAGGACTTTTCAAGCACAAAAATTTAGTGATTTGAGTTTTTTCGAGTGATAACCCTCATTCATTCACTTTCATGTACTTTAACACATATTTGTCACTCTGAGATCAACTAATCAATTCAGTGGCATTTTGCTGTTCGTTTCCAAAGTTTTGATAAGTTTAGGGTATTTCATTTTATTTTACTATATACGTATTGAATATATTTATGTTATTTTTATTGTCCTACTTGCAAAGGTGTGTGTGTGTGTGTGGTTGTGTGTGTGCGGGGTGGGGGAGAGTTGTTAAAATCAGTATTGAAATGTATCCTTCCCCGGTCACTACTGAACCATTTGTATATTTATGTACATATGGTCAGTGGGTAATCATGTATTCATACCAAACAATATTTCCTACCATGAAATGTAAAAAAAATATTCTTGACATTAGTATGGATTAGAATGGATGATCCTGTTAACTGATCTCATACCTCAGATGACAAGACGAATTAGCATATATAGAGATCTAGAAATCAATATATGGATATGATTAGAACAACTGTTATATATCACAAAGTCCTTGCACCCATATGTTTGACATGTTTGTCAGTGTTGTATGCAATCAATTGTTTGTCTGAAACCAGATCGGTGTCAACAATGATGGGAAATTGAATGGGATCCAACTGACGGCCCATGCCGACTGTGGAATATCACCCAACGACTGTACCCTTAATCAATATCCTACATTTATGGACAACGGTGAGACATCAGTACATTAATACTTTACGAAATGATCGTTTAGAATTTTCTAATATCGCTGACTCTTTTATCTTTCTGAATATTTTCATAGATCCTTTGTAAGACGAAGCTTTAATGATGTACCTTTTGGCGTATCTGAACAGCAATCCTTTATGTTTCAATCTCTCAACATCTGGCCCTTGCAACGGTAAATCACCATCGTAAATATGCCTTTAGTGAACCCAACTCTGCACTACGTATTATTAACGCATGTGTCCAATCTTTTCAGCTTACTATTGCCCTGCGTGGGATTTCACGCCAGTAGCACTGAAGACAAATCTCCCTACAAACACATACTGCAGGTCACCAGGTAATCCGAACGCCAAACACATGAATACAAGTAGAATCTAATCGATTCCAGATTTACGATCTAGGGTCATCAGCATAAATGCTTCGTACACACGTAAGAAACGTTATTGCTCATATTACTACTATTGGTCTCAAGACGGAGTGGAAGACTCAATTCGTACTATTTCATGAGAATGTTTGTTTGACGCTTGATTCAGCAGTAGGGCTAACATGTCATATTTTCTTCCAGGATCTTGCCCATCCATCTTCATCATGGAGACAATGATGGATCACGCCGCCAAAGAATTGAATATGGATCCGCTGGAGTTCCGGAAACTGAACCTGTTCAACAAAGGCCAGGTGAGTTGATGCCAAACAACTCATCCCGCTAAATTAATGTAATTTATTAAACAAGTATTTGTTTTAGAATAGCGTCAAGAGCAACATACTGCAACAGTGGTGAAATGATTGGTAAGTCATTTTCAATTCTGACCGATGAAAACAGACATTTTTTTCTTTATTTTTCCTCAGACAACTGTCAACGGAATAGTTTTGAAGTACTGCGACATTCAGCAAATTGTGTCTCAGCTCGAGACCTCAGCCAATGTCACGGCTAGAAAACAGCAGGTTGCAGCATTCAACCAGGTATAAGTAGTTACCATATTTACTCTAAATGGGTTTTGATGATTGGAATCTGGCATCAGCTCAATCACGTTAACCAGGCAACAGTCAGAGTGGTTATTCCCGTACGAAGATCGATATATCCCAGCGGCTGCTTCAGAACCTATTACGTTCTTTTCTGTAAATATTTCTGTTTACGGTACGTTTAAAAGCGCGAAGGTTAACTCAGACGTCAGTGTTCAGAAAATTAAAGTACTCAGATCTCCCTCGTAATTCCCCAACTAGAAACTGACTCATCGCAAACTTTCTCCAACGATCAAGCTGTTACGTGATTTTTAACAACTGAGGGGATAACGTTCAGTCACATTTTCATTTGCGATGTGGCTTCTTCCGTACTGGATGTACAAAGGTCAGTTGCGCCTAGAATTCACACTCAAGACACTTGCAATAATCCAAATGCTTATTGGACTTTTTATCGAGAGGATACCTGTACTCTTGATATTCCAAATGACTGTGTGCCGTGTTGTATATGTTTTGCCATACTAACCACCTACCTGGTGTTGTTTTCAAGTGTCACGTCAACGTAAAAGCTACCGAAGTGTTTCAATAAAATTATAAAATGTCACAGAAAATAAACAAAGTACAGTTTTAATCACGTTAAACATAAAGACGCTTCCTTTCATTGGATGTCCAGAAAAATATGCTTTCTGGTGTTCCCCCACCGTGGTATTGTTGGACTACTGCTAACAGCGGTGTAAGACTTGACTTACTCACTTACTTATAAGACTTATTACAAACAATTTTATGCAAATTCTAATGATGTAGTACCTGAACTGAGAAAGTGCTCCAGAAAATACATCATATGCGCAAAGTTTTTCCTGTCATTCACAATTTGACTTTCAGGCCAACAGATGGAAGAAGAGGGGAATCGCGGTAATGCCTCTCCGATGGAACGTGGACTACATTCACGCCACCTACAACGTGTACATGACCATCTACCACGGTGACGGATCCGTGGCCATCTCCATCGGGGGAGTGGAAATGGGACAGGGAATAAACATGAAGGTTCTCAGTTTGATAATACAGTAGCTCATATGTGCACTTCCATTAACGAACTCAACACCTTAGTATTAAATTGTGCGTCTCAGTCATAAAAGACTACTCTGATACATACACAAAACCCAGTGACATCTTGTGTGGTTTGGGGATCAGAATACATCACTGTCCAGACCCGAGTGAAAAGATATCGACAGGTCGGGTTCTTTGGTTTTGATGACGATTACTTGAACAATGGTATCATGGTAGCATGGATAATATATTCTTTTTTATTTTTATCTTTTTATAGTTCAGTGGGCACTTATAAAGGTGGTGGTATGTACAGCATTAAAACTTGTTAAAGAGGCAGTGCCACAGTAATTGTCTAAACGGCATCTCAGTCATGTTTCGATTCCCCAGATGTGTAAAATGTGTGAAGCCCACTGACCCACTTTGCTATTGCAGGAATATTGCTAAAAGCGGTAAATCCAAACTCACTCACTCATTCATACAGGAAACAAAGTCTACACAAACCCACACTGACATAAGATAGCTCAGGACCAGAATACACTGGACATCAGAATCCATATGTGTCTTGTAAAACGGTATTGGATGGTCAGGCTCTGTGAGTTGAATGGTAGTGCTACTAGCATAATGTCATCATGGCATGCATTTGTTGGTCCCCAGGCCATAGACTGGTAAACTGATTGAAACCTTAAACAACAATCCCATAGCTTACAATGAAGAATCACTGTCAAGTCTAACAATGGCAATACCACAGCCCTGATATGGATGGATATGCTCTGTCCAGTAGCATAGAGTTTGATAGTTATCTAATTTAAAGGCACACTGTCACATATTTTGACAACATTCTGACCCATGTTGAGGCATTCATTTTAGCTTGATATTGATTCCATAAAAGGCTTTATATCCCTTACGACTTGCCTGAAGTTTGAAGGTTTTGTCATATATGGATGTAAACAATCGTCGTGTTTGCAGAACTTGATTCAATCAAAAGTTGAGCGTACGGTATTCGAAAAAGAGCGTACCAAGGGACATAACTTCATGGGGTTTGCTTGAAAGAATTTACGGCCTGTAGAAGCTCGAGAGTGGACTTCATGCAAATTCATTCGAACTTTTTAATTCACTATTGTAATCTTAATACATATGGTTCTTTTGCGAATAGATTATATTATAGCTTCCCCGAAGGCCTATAGTTAGTATCATTGAGTTATTTATTTACTTATCTATTTTTAGAGAAGTGCGGGGTGATAAAGTGCCTTAACACCACATTCACCAGCATTCACACAGAATGGTGATGGACTGTAAATAGTTTGAATCTGGTTAAGACAATCCAGAGACAGAAAGTGCGCATCTGTCTACACGTAAGGAGTTAACACGATAAGAACTTCTAAATTACAGATGATACAGATATGTGCCTATGAGTTGGGTATCCCAATGGACACGATCAAGGTGAAGCCAACGACTACCCTGGCTGACTCCAACTCCTTCACTACCGGCGGAAGCATCACCTCGGATATCAACGCATTGGTACATACATCTCGTGTCTTTAAATGCATTAAAGCCAGCTCATTGTCATTTTCTTGTCATATGTAACACAACTATGAAGCTTGTATATGCTTATATTTACACCATTCACACTTATGAAGTTGGATAGTTGGGGAGACAACATACACATTTGTCTCAAAACCATCTCCTTCGTGTCTCAGAATGATGACCGTTACACCGCACTGTGGACGGTGAACATTGTCGCGTGATCTTCACCCTGACACTGAAATGATCTATTCCTTATATCCTTCGTGACGGAAGTCTGCTAACCGTCTGATCACTAACGTAAAGTGTTTTGTTACAGGGAGTCTTACAGTGTTGTCAACAACTAAAGGCCCGGATGGCCCCGGTCAAAGCCAAGATGTCGAACCCAACCTGGCAACAGCTTGCAGCTACATGCTACGCCCAGGGGGTAGACTTGTCAGCCAGATGCGCGTACGTATGTCCCACCTACGAAAATTTGCGATCAAATCCACTGTAACTAATATTTTGACTGATGACGCCATGGATGTGCTGCTGCAAGGTGAGATAGAAGTGAGTTTAGTTTTACACTGCACTCAACAATATCCCATCTTTATGGCTATGGTCTGTAAATATGTACCAGACAGTCTTGTGATCAAAGGCATGATTACCAATCTACCCAAATGGGATGCGATGGCATGTGTCAACCGTGTGAATGAGACCACAATTTTAAACTTTGCATTCCAAGAATACAATCTTTTACCTTCAGCTCGGCGTTACCAAATGCCCCTGTTTAAAACTAAAAGAGTTCAAAATTCTTTTATTCCATCAAGTATCCGCCTTTTAAATGACTGTTGACTGTCAGTCTTTGTTGTCGTTTTACGTATCTTAATCTGTATGTAGTTATTTATCTTTTAAGAATCTCATATGTGTTCACATTTACATGTAAAAAGAATTCCCCTAGGGGTAATAAAGTATTGCCATTGTCATTGCCATTGTCATTGTCATTGCCATTGCCATTGTCATTGTCATTGTCATTGTCATTGTCATTGTCATTATCATTGTCATTGTCATTGTCATTATCATTGTCATTGTCATTATCATTGTCATTGCCATTGTCATTGTCATTGCCATTGTCATTGTCATTGTCATTATTATTGTCATTGCCATTGTCATTGTCATTATCATTGTCATTGTCATTGTCATTGTCATTGTCATTGCCATTGTCATTGTCATTGCCATTGTCATTGTCATTGTCATTATTATTGTCATTGCCATTGTCATTGTCATTATCATTGTCATTGTCATTGTCATTGTCATTGCCATTGTCATTGTCATTGCCATTGTCATTGTCATTGTCATTGTCATTGTCATTGCCATTGTCATTGTCATTGTCATTGTCATTATCATTGTCATTGCCATTGTCATTGCCATTGTCATTGTCATTGTCATTGTCATTGTCATTGTCATTGCCATTGTCATTGTCATTGCCATTGTCATTGTCATTGTCATTATCATTGTCATTGTCATTGTCATTGTCAAGACAAGATGTCGACAGTCGATGCTGTAAGTAACCTTACACCGAAGATGAAATTAATGTATCATGTAACTGGATAACATGAGTTGTTGTGTAGTGCATCTTGAGAACCC
The DNA here is from genome assembly GCF_037392515.1 of Haliotis asinina. NCBI lineage: Eukaryota > Metazoa > Mollusca > Gastropoda > Lepetellida > Haliotidae > Haliotis > Haliotis asinina. The sequence continues at coordinate 47,534,355 of NC_090293.1, read as the reverse complement.
TTCAGCAGGATGCAAGATACAAATCAAATTATGATCACTTTGCTCAAGTGTTCGACTGTCCGAATTCGAACACAGGTGATGTTCTGATTTTTACACATAGAAGGCTATTCTACAATACGATATTGAAGTCGCTAGACGCCTGTTGATATTGTCATTTTCAGAACATACCCAACCGGAGATTTCAGTGACTACAACATTTACGGTGCCACGTGCACCGAAGTCGAGGTGGACATCTTGACCGGGGAGAACCAGATCAACAGAGTGGACTTACTGTATGACTGTGGACAAAGGTAAGAACAATAGAGCAGATATGCTGTATGACTGTGAAGAGAGGTAAGCCCGACAGAGTGGATCTTCTGTATGACTGTGGAAAAAAGTCAGACCAACAGAACGAACATACTGTATGACTGTGGAGAAAGGTAAAACCAACAGAGTGGACGTCCTGTATGACTATTGCGAGAGGTGAGACTAACAGTGCGGACATCCGGTATGATTGTGAAAAGGGATAAGACCAACAGAGTGGACATCTTTTATGACTGCGAAGAGAGGTAAGACCGACACAAGGGACATCTTGTTTCACTGCTATTCCCGCATGTCTCACAACAGACGTACAGATTAGTCCCTTGATTGTTGTTTAACACCGCAATAATTGAGTCTGGACCAGACAATCCAATGATCAACAGCATGAGCATCGATCTACGAAACGATGACGGTAATCTGTGGGTTTGACCATCCGAACTCGCTAGTCGCCTCTTACGACAATCATGTGTTGCTGAGAACCAATACTAGCTCGGATCAATTATACACGTGCTACAAGCAGAGACTAATTTGTTGATTGAGGTGAGACGTATAGTGAAGGACGTAAGGTGTCCAGTGCCAGTGTATGTCTCTCTCTCTCTCTCTCTCTCTCTCTCTCTCTCTCTCTCTCTCTCTGTCTCTGTGTGTGTGTGTGTGTGTGTACGAGACAATACAGTCGTGGTGGAATACCACATAAATTAGCTTGGTGATAATTAGTAAATTAATGTGTGGTACCAAGTTTGTCAAAAAGTTACTGAGGCATGAGTTTGATGTGATAAATAAATCACCAATATCTTACCACTGACAGAAAGGAGACAAACGTATTAAGTCATACGAGGTCCCCATCACATTTATCTAACATGTGTAAATACCCTGTACTTGATTCAGCATAAACCCAGACATTGATGTCGGACAACTTGAAGGTGGTTTTGTGATGGGATTGGGCTACTGGCTGACTGAAGAGATGATCTTCGACCCCGCAACTGGCACTGCCCTGACAGACGGAACATGGGTAAGTACCGTTAGCTCAAGTTATGATCATTATGTTCAATCCTAACCAAAATGAAACATTTGTTTTTCAACGAGATAGCCAAGATGTCTGTAGAATATCTCTTGGTCGCTGATTCGTTGTGTCATTTTTCATAAGGAATAACTATATTTCTAATATTTGTTTGATTTACACAATCATGATTTCATTTGTATTACATAATGCAGAATACATAATTATGTTCCTTGAATACGTGTATGAAAAATTCAGGCCATTCTACAGACCATCTAGGTGTGAGATGTATTGACATTCTTTTTTATTTTCCATAAGATGTACTGAATTTTTATTTTCCTGCAGATATACAGAATTATATTTTCCATCAGATGTATTGGATTTGTAATGTTCAGCAGATGTATTGATTTTTTTTCCAGCAGATGTACTATTTTCTTATTATTCCATCAAAAGTATTGCACTTTCATGTAGATATTCTGTTCACAAAGGTCACCTTTAGTTTATGACTTCACTTTGACTTTGCCAAACAGGTATAAATGTGAGATACCATGATTAGATTCCATGTCAGTATTGAACTCTTACGTGGGTCGGACAATTTTAGACGAGTAACTATTCTCTTTATAAAACAGATGAAACTGAAATTTCAATTTGGATACGGCGTATAAGCGCTTAGAAGGCATCTTATGAACCACCATTTTATTTTCATCACCACCCCTAAATGGGGTATGGGGTGCACGTGCACAACGAAGTAGATACCTACACATGCATGGGTTGTCAGGCTTGATTTAGACGGTCTTCAAGAGGGTTGCTAAATCACTGTTGACCATTAATTTGGACAATCATCTTGCATCGCACTGTTATTAGTGTTTGTATCTAGCCGGGTTTTTTTTTTTTTTTGGGGGGGGGGGGGGTTGTTTTTGTTTTTGTTTGTTTTGTTTTGTTTTGTTTTTTGTTTTGGTTTGTTTGGGGTTTTGGGGGGGATTTTTGGGGGGGGGGGGTGTTTTTGGGGGGACGGGGGAGGGTGGGGATGGTTGAGGTTTTTTTCCTTTTTTTTTTTTTGAACGGTTTGAAAATGAAAAGTTACTTGAAACACCAATCCTTGTTCAAGAGGAATAACTGTGCAAACAACTTACCCGTGAAGGTCCGGAGTAGAAGAGGCCTTCAGTAACCAATGTTTGCCACAAAAGGAAACTATACCTGTCGTAAGAGGCGACTAACGGGATTAGGTGGTCAGGCTAGCTGACCTGGTTTACACATGTCATCAGTTTCCAGTAGCACAGATCGATGGACATGATGTTGATCACTGAATTCTCTGGTCCAGATTCAAGCATTTACAGGCCGCCGCCATATAGCTGGAATATTGCTGAGTGCGGCGTATAAATATACTCACTCACTTCAAACAGCTATGGTCATAAGGAAGTGCAAGTGGTGATGTAATCTCAAAACATTCATATTATTACATGAATGTTGTTTGACTCCGGTTTATCTCCAAATTATTTCAAACGTAAATTGTAAATTAAATTTCCCTGCTTTTTAAGGAATATATAGTTATATAACTCCCTCTAGTCAAAACCCTTGCAACAAACTGTTCTGTCTGTACAGGAATACAAACCTCCAATGCCAAAAGACATTCCTATAGACTTCCGTATCCAGTTACTGAAGAATGCACCCAACCCTCGTGGAGTCCTGAGAGCAAAAGGTAATGACATCACACATTATAAGCTTATGAAAATACACCCTGTGTTAATACTGCCTAATTTTAAATATCATGTTAGTCTCTCAGTATCACACAACAAAATCAATCCTGGGTGATGCTTGAAATTACAAGCCGACATTTTATCTCCGGACATATCATAGATATTTCATTTTATGTTGGTATTTCATTGATAGCAGTTCTTGTCATGGATAAATTTTCTCTAAAGATCTGATATTTAGTTGTTGTGTTTCAGCTGTGGGTGAACCGCCCGTCTGTATGTCCGCATCGGCGTTGTTTGCTGTGAAACATGCCATCGAGGCTGCAAGGAAGGAAATCTCACAGGACGCATTCTTCCGGCTCGGTAAATATGAAGAAAAGCATTATCATTTTTAGGCAATATCGGTTGTTTTATACAGATTTGAATAACTTTAATGTCACTCAGTAGATACGTCACTAACGAAATTTGTCAAATGTACATTCCGGAGTAGATGGGGCTATTTTTATTAAATGATACACGTGAACGTGAATATGGCCATTGCATACATGAGTGATATATACTCACATGCATAAGAAACGCAAATTTGTTTTATCCAAACTGGAGACAGTCTCGGATCCCTAAATCGATATTTCTTGAAAATTACATACATATATTCCTTATACTTGGCTTGCGTTACATTTGCGTGTGAGGATATATTTCATTTTGAAAGTCTATTGTTTGGTTCTAGTTGCCATTAATCATGAAGGATAAAATGCACAAAATGGCCAACAACTTTTTTCCACGGGAGCGGTACTATTACATAAGTGATTTTGCTGTGTTGTGCCAGATTTTGTTGGTAATAATGTGGGTGAGGCAAAAACTAAATCCTTAAGGGCTGTCTTGGAATCTCCTTTCAAATGACCGCGAATGCAAATTAAATGTCAGGCTTATGTATATTATCTAATTTAATCAATTTATAACCAAATGAGTTGCCATCCTGCTGGATATGTTAACAGGTCAGTCGGTACTTAATTTGTGACTATGCACACATCGACTTTTGATATACCATGGTTGGAACCACGGGATTCAATGAATGTCGGTGACTGTATTGGCTTATATTTCGGTTCATTGTAATAGCGTATATTTCGGTTTTGCTGTACTGGCTTATATTTGGGTTCACTGTATTGACTTATATTTTGGTCCCTGTACTGGCATATAGTTTTGTTCACTATACTGGCTCACATCTTGGTTTACCGTTTTGGCTTAAATGTTGGTTCACTGCTTCGGCTTATGTTTCGGTTCACCGTTTTTGATTACATTTTGTTTTACTATTTACTGTATTTGCTTAAATTTCACTGAATTGGCTTATAGATAGGTCAGCACAGGAAAACCGTTAAATAGACTATAAAGCCGTTGTTACATGATAAAGTTGTTCCACGGTGGCTACTGGCCCACTGTGTGAGTGAGTGAGTGAGTGAGTGAGTGGGGTAGGTAGGTAAGCAGGTAGGAGTGAATAGACAACCGTTGCTTAGAGAAACACTAACACCTCTAGAAACACTCATCCAACGTTATTTGGAATATATGGCGAAACACTACTGATTGATGAATTGATATCTTTATATTGTAGACGGCCCAGCAACAGTGGAGCACATACAGTCCGTCTGCCAACTTGACACCTCCCAGTTAGTGTATGGGACCTAGGTCAACCAGATTGACGTCATCAGCTTTGTGGAGCACAGATCAGAGCTGGAGATTGGGAAAATATGAAGATTTGAAATGTCACGTTGAGCAAGGCATTTTCATGTACTACTGCTTTGTTTAGTGAATTACACATAGTATCTGATAAGTATCAGATTATTTTGTCGGTGAACAGGTCATTCCAAGATTGAACAAACCGAATGAAATAGTTTCTGTATATTCACACATTGCAACCGAAAACTGAACACCACGCGATTGCAAATCCTGATCCACTGTCAGTGTTGCAATATCTTCACTCCTTAAAATTATATGGTAAGTTAAACAAATTCCCTTACATTCAGAAGGACATCGGAAGTTATAGAGCAATCATTCTATCGTCGTTGCGGTTAATTCGATCTGTAAATTTGCGTAACGATGCAACTGACATCTGTGATAAACGGTCACTGCAACAATAACATGTTTCATATTTCGCTTTCGAAAGTAGCAAATTTCAAAACCGCTATGTGATTCACTGCTTCTTATTGGTTCATTAAATATGTCTTTCGTGGCTTAGATATTGTCATGACAATGCAAGTTCGGCTCACCAACAATTTATACATGTATGTATCTTATTATAATATTTATTCACCTGCATCGGTCTAATCTGATACAAAAGAATCCCTCTAAACGCACGTATGTTTGATCTGTTGTACATATGCCATCAAACTTCAACAGTAGAAATAATTAGCCTTGCATATATACTAGAACAAAATTAGGGAAAACGAAAACTAATACTGAAAATAACAAGAACGGATAACTAAATTTCAGGAAAAAAATAATCTGATTTCTTTCACGAACTCGAAATGTGACAGTGATATTATGTTTCCCAAATACTACATTAAACTACGTTTATGACGAACACGCCAATAACACACTGACGGACATAACGAACTTTTTCGGGGGATCCCTGAAATCAGTGACGAAATACGCTTATGACGAACTAAATTAGTGGTTCTAATTACTGTAATGTACGTTTCACGTTTTGTTTTACATTATTTGGTTATTTCAAATGGCATACATTCTTACTTTCCCAAATAAATTCTTCCATGTAATGTTTTGGCGTCTCTTTCTGTTTAACTGAACGTGTTAGGCTATCCCCTCCTCTACACATGACGATCCGGAGTACAACTGGTCAGAATCCCACGCTTGTCCTGTGGAGCGACAAACGGGATCGACAGGTGTCCTCTCATGCCAACTGCGAAGATCGATATTCGTTATAGCAATCACTGGATGGTCTTGTCCAGACTTGTTTTTTACAACTTACTGTCAGATAGATAGATCATCATGGGATGTTACTGAGGTTCAGAGAGACACTGGTTCTCTCAATCATATTAAGTGTTGAGTTGCATCCCTTGATCATATCAAAATTGGATGGATATTGTTCAAATCCACAGATACACACTGATCGTGATTCATGACATATTTTTGCTCATAGGGCGATGAACGTCATTGACGGCTCACTTTGATCGTTAAACTGACAAGGTGAGTGTTACGGTTAAAATTTGCCGTGACAAAAGGTGTAAGAAATCCCCTGAGAACCGGCAAAATATAACACTGAGAAGTCTGAACGTTTCAGTAATGTTCTACTGAGCTAAACCAAAGGCAAGATATACATGTTCACAATAGAGGTTTCATATACAATGCAACTGAGTCAGATATAAAGTAATGGGTCAGAAATATAACATCAACTGGCCAAAGTCTTGGTTTCAGTGTCAGAACAGATGTGCTGAATGTAACGCGGCGAGGGGTCAGACAGCGGTTATGTAGCTCAAGCGTTGACAAAGGCAGGCAGTTTAATGTACTCCAGTTAATTGTGTGTGTGTCCGAGTCGTCAACACGAAAACCAACCTTTATATACAAAGTCACTAATTACAGAACATTCGAGAACTGCGAGCATCGCCATCAACTTAGAATCTTCTAGTAGTCTCCCGGAAGTACTCAAAACACTTACTCAACAGGAGGTAACTCTAAAGCGCTACTTTATAGCTTGCTACCAAAGAACAAAAGGCTTTGAAAATTTATTATACGAAATCTGACCCATAATAAATATCACTCAAAACATTAAACGTTGTGATCAAATAATAATTATTACTTACTCGATAATACAATTTAAAGAAAATACACTGTCGTAACATGACATATAGCTAAATCAATGTCCAATATGGAGAGAACCAAAGTGTCGGGCACAAGGAAGTGCTGACGGATTATTTGATTTTATCAAACAAGTAAATACGTTAACAAAGCAGGACTAGGACGAAAACAGTCGTCGAGGCACTCCAGGGTTCCAAAAACCCCAAAAGATCAGGGTTAGAACTGATATTGAGCAATCTATGGTTGTCGAAAAATTGGGTGGTCAGGCTTTCTGACTTGGTTGAAGAATGTCATCCTGTCCCAGTTACGTAGATCGATGCTGATGATGTTGATCACTTGATTGTGTGGTCCAGACTGGATTATGTACATCAGCGCCATATAGCTGGAACACTGATGGTTGTGCGGGGCTAAACAACAAGCCAACAAATCATTCTCCCATAATACAAATATGATACCCTCAACCCCATGAAATCACCGTTTCTGGCTGTGTCATGTTTGACCTTCAACAAACACAGGTGTGTGCTTTCTTTTGTACGTCAGTACATCTCACTACAACATACAAAGAACATTGAGTGTACATTAATCTTGATCAGAATATCTGATAATATGATCTACATTCTGGGAGTTGTGAGTTAAGTACCAAGCACACAACCTACATAACATTTACCTTGATAACGGCTTAGTACTCCACATCGAAACGTCACCCTGTCCAGTAGGCAATATGCTGACAGTCGAATACTTCGTTACCAATTATGTATTACAGATAGATCACATAAGCATCATACATACATGTGTAGGGCGGGAGCGGTGGGGTAGGCAAGTGATTAAAGCGTTCGCTCGTCTCACCGAAAACCCGGTTCTATTCCCCACATGTGTGAAGCAAATTTCTGTGGTCACCCGCCGGGCACCACCAAGCAACAGCTCTACGCCCTTCTCGACCAACACCAGAGAGACAACTACAGACTCGTCTTCGGAAATTCAGCATACATACATACCCAATTTAATGCATGTTCAAGATTAGGGAAATAGAGTTTGTGTCTGTGTCAGCTTGGATGACATTAATACAATTAGTTACACTACCTCTATTATGGCATATGTACCCGCATCAATATTCATTGATCGTTGCTATTTACACATAATACATCGTATGCATGTACGTATGTACGTATGTATGTACGTATGTATGTATGTTATTTTTCGTCTATCTGTGCCATCTAATCTGTAGTGAAGTATGCTACTTTGTAGATAACATTTGTCTCCTACACATAGTGCGTCGATCTAGATACCTTCACCGTCTTCAAGCTAAACGTTATGGTGAGTCAGTGAGTGAGTTTAGTTTTACGCCGCTTTTTAGGAATATTCCAGCAACATCAAGGCGGGGGACACCAGCAAATGGGCTTCACACATTGTACCCATCTGGGGAATCGAACCCGGGCCTTCGAACACAGTAACCACTAGGCTACCCCACCACCCCGTTATGAATTCAGTCGTATGTAGGGTCATACATGTATGTATGTATGTATGTATGTATGTATGTATGTATGTATGTATGTATGTATGTATGTATGTATGTATGTATGTATGTATGGATGGATGGATGGATGGATGGATGGATGGATGGATGCATGCATGCATGTATGTATGTATGTTCAATTCCCCACATGAACAGAATGTGTGAAACCCATTTCTGTTGTCCCCCGCTGTGATATTGCCAGAGTATTCCTAAAAGTGAGGTAATATTTATTCCCCCCTCCCTCTTGTGAGTGGCCAGGTGATATTGACCTGGCCTGTATGTACATCCGTGACGCAAGCATACGAAACGCCTATACGTCGTCAGTATGAATCTAATAATTAGTCTTGCTTAGCTTTGAACACTTTAGGGAATGGAGAGGCAACATTGTGGTTGAAAAGCTGGAACGCCAGAATCTGTTCTCTATAGATTTCACTGTTTGAAGATCATTACTGATGTCCTTTCATCGTGAGAGTCAGTATCAAATCACGCTCACGCTTAGAAACACTTATACTTAGGTCTACTTGCAATAAAAAACCCGTCATCACATGGGTGTCACATGGCCGTGATTGTGTACAGATTACACAGGGGTAAATATTGCATAGTAGTGAAGAGACATCAGCTGACGGAGCAGCAATGTCGGAGAAGACGCTGGGGAACTTTGTGGAGTGCCCCGTGTGCAGGGCGAGGTAACTGATTTAAAAATATTATGTCGACATATCGTGAAGAGTGAGTGAGTTGGGTCACTGTAGATCCGTTCTAACCCGGAAGTTTAGCATAATGTATTTCCGGTGATATGTACACATGTACACAGATAAAATATTCCACTGAACTTGTTAATGTTTAGGTCCTTTTGTAATCTTATCATTTCTTATCATCTTATTTTGTAAACTCTTATTATTTGCAGGATTCCTACTGCATGATAGATATTATTACACACTTTTTTATGTGTGCGTGTGCTTGTGTGCTCCTGTGTGTGTGCTTGTGTATGTGTGCCTGTGTGAATCCTGTCCACCAATCACAAGCAATGCAAAAGTATGTCAAGCGTTGACGCGAATAACAAGGGAACATACGATACACGTCAAAATAGTAGATAGAATTGTTTGTCTCTGATACATTTCGCTATACATTTGTATAGCATACACACTTTTAAAAGCGTAACGGGGCCCAGGTCAAAGACCATTACAGAATAGCCGTTTAACGCCAAATCCTTGGTCAGAAGGTTATGCTCATTAAATTCCCCCGAAGTAATGAAGTGTAGACACAAACGGTTAGTGTTACATGAAGAAAAAGAAAAAAACCATGTTCATTATGCATCAAAAGAAATGGAGATATGGACATGTATACTACCCATCAAAGTTTAAAGTCACTTAAATCATTCACTATATGTTATGTATATGGTTACATCGAAGATGAATTTCTCCACTAACTGAGTGGAAACAACTACAAAACTTTAACAGACGAAGTGGACGAGGATCATGGGTAAAATTGCTGAAAAGAATGTGGAAATATCTTGTATGTGAACAGGTATGTTTAAATGTAAAGTTGTGTTGAAAATTCGTCAATTTTCACTGAGTTTCTTCAGTTTTTTTAAACTCACGACAAAAATCTTTTCAAAGTTACGAATTCCTTCATAGTTCATTTTCAACCAGTTCTTACTCAGAAAATGTTCCTCCACAGCCACACCCCAACGAAGAAAGGGTTGAAAGATGGCGTCTATGCATGTACTTGTGAAAACTGTGGCCACTTCTTCAAGTTCAAGGTCACAGGTGTTCTCAAATCCACTGTCACTTTCACCATCAATGGGACTTCCTACACAGGTACATTTGGTCATGTTTAACACATCTTCATCTTCTTCCAAGTCTGGAGTACAATTGCATTGCGCAAAGTTTTTGAATGAACTTAAGGGGCTTTAGTTTTGCAAAACAAAACTGTAATTGAGTACTGTAATCGTGTACAGAGGAAAAAATCAGATTACACACACACACACACACACACACACACACACACACACACATATATATATATGTGTGTGTGTGTGTGTGTGTATATATATATGTTAATGTCGTTATCATTCAATGTTATATATATATTTGTATGTATGTATGTATGTATGTATGTATGTATGTATGTATGTATGTATGTATGTATGTATGTATGTATGTATGTATGTATGTATGTATGTATGTATGTATGTATTCCTTTCTGTATACATACACACAAACACACACACACACATTTTGGTAATGTTACATTCTAACATTGTACATGTAAAATCTGCTAAATATACACATTCGATTTTCCCAGATGTCGTTATCATTCAGTGTTATTGTCCTTGCATGTAGCTCTTCAGTTATGAAAACCGTAACCGTTACGTAAAAGTCACTGGGTAACCAACTCCTTTCTCTGACGCCATCTCTCCATTTTGTCCCACTAAGGAAGGCTTTAAGACAAGCGTGGCCTCTCTGATTACGACTTGTGAGAAAAGATTTTTCTCTCTGTAAGCACACAAAATCAGTTCATGTGCACCTTTTGCATGGGCTATGAATTGAGCTCTAGCTCCTGTTACCTACTGATTTCTGCCTCTAAAGTATGTTTTAAGTTCTTTCATGTCAGCTGAATCAAATTTGACGTCACTCTCAACAATACTAACACCACCTTTTACGCAATTTTGATGAAGCTACTCACCGGAAGAAAAAGTTGGGGGGGGGGGGGGGGGTGATTCTAAAATATCTTATAAAAGGAGTTAACAACAAAGCTCTTCACTCGATTCTTTAAAAGCTATTGGGCTCAAGGATATTAACAGATAGATGTCACCATACACAGAACATTGAATTCCCCAAACGTTACACCCGAGGTTTCATTACACTTTTTAACTTTTTCATCGACATGTTTTCACAGCTATGGTGCTATATGTTATTGGAATCTACACAAGCTTGTGATACAAGCACTGTTACGTCCGTATTTCCTTTAATAAGCGATCGGGCTCTTATTGTTTCAACGGACTTCAAGACCCTTTTCTTAATGGAGACTCGGCGCTTATTACAATACAGGTCAGACGCTTATTAGAGGTTTGGCGCTTATTAGAGGCTCGGCACTTAGTGACATCATTCCTAAATAAATCTAGCTTGGAATCAGGGGAGAATACATTTATACAAAAAATACCCACTGCTTATTAGAGGAAACCGGATATATATTGTAATATTAACACATTTCTGTTATAAAGAATATGCATTCAGTGTATATTTTTGTACAATACTTCAGTTGGTAACCAGTATGCTGCAGCCCTGTCCCTGAATGAGTTCATGAGGTCCAAGGGTGTGTCCTATGGCACCAAGGCCATGTGCATAGAGGGAGGGTGTGGCGTGTGCCTCGTCACTACCACACTGTATGACCCCGTCACAACGACTACGCAAACCTACACGGTCAACTCGGTAAGGAATCTATCCAACAATATTTTTCAGTTTTTATATCTATGGTATCTTCTAAGACATCAACGGCACGTTGTGCTTTGACGATGATATGCCATTAAAAACGTGGGGAATATTGTATTTGCTAGATTGTTAAAATGCAAATGATGTAGTCAAGGAGGAAACAGGTGATAAAGAGAAATTAAGTGGAAATGTGACAATGTTTCATCTGTATTCGCATACATTAGTTTTACTCATACGCATTGGCATTGGCTAATGGATTGCTTGCTAAATGAAATATCCTCTTCTTTATTTGAATGGTATGCATAACAGTGAGGGATCCAAGATTTTTGGGTATTCAAGAAAGTACTGTAAAGTGACCAAAATGGAGACTACCCACTGACTGCAGGACACCCTGACGTAACTGCGGACACCGTAAAGATAGCCTTGTTCAGGGTATCTCCAATGTATTTAGTTCGCATTACATTGAAGGCCATGGGTTGTACAGTAGGTCTATATGAGACTTAGTTTAAATACATTTAGAGACCTGTGAGTTCTACTTTGATTTGAACCTAAATACCTACATTGTGTAATCTATAAACTAGAAACTGTAGGGCGATCTAGTGTCTGACTTGTCTATGTCAGAAATGAAATGCCACTGTCAAAATGAGGTACGTTGATGTGGTATATAGACTAAAACTATTAACGGATTTATTCTTTCAGTGTCTGGTTCCTCTGTATGCGTGTGACGGCATGCAAGTGACAACCATCGAGGGTCTGGGCAATACCAGGGATGGTCTACACCCGATACAAGACCGTCTGGCAGAGTACAATGGCTCTCAGTGTGGATTCTGTAGCCCCGCTCAGGTCATGAATATGTATGGGTAAGACATTCAAAATATTCATATATGAAACATATATTTGGTACAGAACTTTAGTATGTATGTTTTTACTCACTCATTTTCAAAGACAAATACAAGAATTCGAATCCACGACACGCATCCCCAGAAAGTATACATAACCTTGTGAACTAAACATACTTGCCTCCTTTGACTTACATCTAAGCGATTAATATATTCTACGGTGTAACTTGATAAGATCTTTACAATGATAATATTGCTGAAAGCGAATGACATGGTTTCCTTAAGGAGTACCTGGATAGCATGATAATCTCATTAAAGACTCTGAATACTGACTTTCCACAAATGGTATAGTATCATATGTGTTTCAGCCTACTGAAGAGAACACCCAAGCCTACCATGCAACAAGTAGAGAATGCCTACGATGCTGTCATTTGTCGTTGTACAGGTGAGTTGTAATGTACAATGAACCAATCAACATAATTATTTTTCCTGACATTCTGTGTCAAATGTCAACGAGGTGCTTTTTTCCATTGATTGGCTGTACTTCCCTGCGTGTGTGTGTGTGTGTGTGTGTGTGTGTGTGAGAGAGAGAGAGAGAGAGAGAGAGAGAGAGAGAGAACCAATACTTCAACAAAGAAATATGCTATCTTTAGTTATTTTCTTTAAAAACATATATATTGATATGTAGTAACAGTGTAAATTTTGACATGACTGTCAATTTCCACTGAAAATAAACAATTTTAAGGTCAACGATACGTCTCACAGCACGGAACAAAATATCGATACATTTATCGTTCGATAAAGTATCACGATTATCGGTACTAAGATATCTCGTCACAGCTCTAGAAGATAGGTTGTTGAAGAACAACTATTTATAAAGTGTGATGTTTCAGCTCATGTAGCATTATCAGTTGCTTCGGAAAGTGTTGCAAAATTTCAGCGAGTATAGCATGTCTGTGGAATACCGTAAGGGACATTCTCGCGATTTCGACCTTTAGAAACAAGCTTAAAATGTCAAAAGTGCGAGGATGCGAGATCGCGAGAATGTCCCTTACAGTATTCCACACATATCTCCTTGACATGAGGTCTGTAGCAACACACAGGCAGCCATTTCCCCATCTCGTTGGAGTCAACCAACCGTACAGTCACTGATTTCATTCGTAGAATGCACTGAGCCTGTCAGTGTCAAAATATATCCCGCAAATACAAAATAGTTTTTTAAGTGAAACATGAATTTTGTTGACGTCTTCCTTAATTGACAATTATGTATCTTCTGGAGGTAAGGTAGGAATTATCCCGAATAGGTATTTCACATATCTTCCTAAAGACTAATGTTTCGTACAATTATCAAGACCGAGATGTTGCCATTAGTTAATTGATACATTTATGTATAATGAATAGATTTTTAACGTTGTCAAGCAAGAGAATATAACAGAAACGTTACATCATATTGTAATAAAAAAAAGTTGTCATCTATAACGTATCTATCCATTCTTACATGAATAGAACACTAAAAATCCTTGACATCAGATGTTTTGTAAAAGAGTAAGTCTGTACAGTAGAGTGTCCTGTTCATGTACATTTGCCGTATCTCATCTGGTACGAGATATGAGATGGTATTTGAAGCGGTGTAGCTGATCATTCGAAACAATACATTTGACATTACATGTACTAACCAGTGTCACCAAAAGACCCTTTATCACAATAATACCTCAATGCTATCGGGTGAGATAGCACTAAAGGTTAGGTCTATACGTTAGGCTGAAACGTGTGAACATCTCGACACATTACAATGGTTTTAACAGGATAGTATGATCATGATTATCACTTCACTCTACCGCTCTGTATCAAATGTTTTCATGTGACATTTTAAGTGATTTTCAAAAAAGAATTTCAATAAATATTTTATATAATATTTGTTGAATAAATGTGAAAAAGTATAATTCCTCAATTTCATATTTGAAACAATAAACCGTTTGCTCTAATAATAGAGCCTTAGTATGACCTAAAGGTCGATAGCAAGAGCAACAGTCTGTATAATATGACAACCAACAAATTGTTAATAAAACTGGAGTTGGTCACGGTTGTTGTTCACTGTGGGTGGTGTGCATTCTACAAGACTGATCTTTTTGACTTAGTCTGATAAGTATTTTTTTGTCTGACGGACGTTGAAATACAGGAATACGTTTTGTAGAAGACCACTTAATTAGCTGTTCTTGATTTTCGTACAAGCATATAGCGTAAAGTTATTTAATTATTATCAGTATCAAGTTTAAGGCATTGTATTTCACTCGCTAGGTACACATGTGTAGTTGACTGAATTTGAACATGTTCCTGTTATACCCAAATGTAAATAAATATGCAATTTCGTCTCTACTCAGGATATCGCCCAATTCTGGATGCCATGAAGTCCTTTGCTTCAGATGCCCCTCCAACCCTTCCTGGCGGTGCTATAGACATTGAGGTGACGTTCATAATGATATTTTTTGCTTCCAGTTCCTGGTGATGACACATGTATCTTCATGTGTAAAACATAGTAATGCAGGCTGATAACAATGTATATCTGATTTTCGCTTAGTCCGTACAGGCTGGTTCTTGTCCGTTCCTTCAGATACCCCGTTTCTCAATCTCGTTAAAAACAGGAATGAAGACAATGATACTATGGCTGATACTGCCTGTATATACATTTCTTTGATGCAATCGAGTATGCAGTGATTATTGCCAGTGATTCACTTTATCATAGTTTTCAAAGTTGTTTGGAAGATCGTACTGCTTATAGATGAGTCCAATATTTTCTTACCTAACGCGCAAGTGCTTATGTTCGTTTTTTTCCTAGTGGAGGTGTAGCTTGGCACTGTTGACGGATTCGCGAGCTGTACTGTTCAACGTTCATTCAGTGGACATAAGTGTAATGTTGTCCTGTTTATTTGGAAATCGATACAAAAGTTGCAATTATCACACGTTTTTTTTTCAAATAAGAACTACCAGTTGCTACTTCCAGGAACTGGACAAGAACATTTGCAAGAAGACCGGGAAGACGTGCACAGGACGCTGTTCATCTGAAAGACAGACTGACCTGGAGGAGGTCCCCCTCCACATTGTACTGCAGGGGTCACAGTGGTACAAACCCACCACCAGGCAGCAGCTCTACGCCCTCCTCGGCCAACACCAGGGAGACAACTACAGACTCGTGTTCGGAAATTCAGGATTTGGTAAATAATCAATAAAAGCTAAACCCGTAAGTAGGGGAGACGCTCTAGGTGCCCAAGAGACTCATCTTACTGCACGAGTCAGCGATGGGTATAGTCATGTTTTGAAGCTCTAACTCGGAGACAAAACTGACAAGGTATGCCACAGTGACAGCTTATTTTATCAATCAACTCAGCCGTAGACATGAATAATGCTTTGTACCTCTTCCGTGCATTTCATACACAATTTCTGATCCCTCCGTACATTTGACTGACATTTTCTGATCAAGCCGTATATTTGACTGACAGTTTCTGACATTTCCGTAAATTTGACTGACAGTTTCTGATCTCTCCGTACTTTTGACTGCAACTTTCTGCTGTGCATCGGATACAGCTAATCCGATATAATTTCTGACCCCTCTGTAGATTTACCTGACATTTTCTGACCCCTCCGTACATTTGACTGACAGTTTCTGATCTCTCCGTACTTTTGACTAACACTTTCTGCTGTGCATCGGATACAGCTAATCCGATATGAACGTCTCCCACTCATATGATCGAACTCTACTCTATTATTAACTTGTCTTCCAGGCGTATACAAAGAGATCGGCCCATGGATGTACAATGTCCTCATTGACCTGCGTGGCATCCAAGAGTTCTACAGCATTTCTGTAGGTTTTCATTGCACTTGACAAACAATATTAATCTCGTAAAGAGTTTCCATGAAGAGCACGAGGCTTAAAGAACCCATTTTCATTATGAGAAAACTGAACATAACAACAGAGAATACTCAATGTCGATTGTGCACAGAACAGAGCACATTCCGTCAGTAATTCAAGCATCTCCTAATGGGTTACTATTAAATAGCGAAAGTGTACACAGGTTGCTTCAGAGTTCATCAAACACTTTCAAGGAATCCATCATCATGCATCCAAATGCTTTCTATTTCCCAGATTGACTCCTCCAAGGTGATGTTTGGACCCAGCATCACTCTGACCAACATGATGGAGGTTTTCGAAAAAAACAGCACCAACCCTGCTTTGTCCTATTTCCGGGACTTCGCCAGCCATGTGGCCTACATTGGTAACACTGGACTGAGAAATGTAAGACAACAGTTTATACTTATGTATTATTTACCATCTTATCCATTCGTGAATATTTGTGTGCGTCGGGCGATTGACCACACAGACTACACTTTCATGTATGACTTCGGGTTTTTGCAATATGTGTGGGCAGGCATCTGGATGCCCTGATCCATGAAGCGAGTGCCCACGGGCAACTGTCCAGAGAGACATGCCGTAGTGTGACATCTTAAGTTATAGTCCTATTGAAACAACAGTAAATCTCCTGCTTTTACTGAAATACATTGTAAACGGAGCGAAAGTAGAACTAAGAATAGTATAATTTTGGCAGAAAATGTTTGCAAGGTGGAATTAATGTTATTTGTTCCGACTATCTGTTTTTGTGATGTGAGTGTTGAATTATGCAATATTTGATTTGGATATGAAATGATAAGGGGTCGTGTCATTTCAGCTGGGCAGCTGGGCCGGGAATCTGATGTTGAAGAACCTTCACACGGAGTTCCCGTCTGACGTCTTCACTATGTTGGAGACAGTCGGAGCAACACTGTTCATTGGTAAGATTGTGCATTAGCACAAAGTTCTCATTAAGTAGTACGGCAGACGTTACGGTGGCAGATATCAGTTTGGGGAAACACAACAACAACAAAACAACAACCCCAGAACGGAAACAAAATGGTACGTGTTACTTCACGACAGGCACCATTATCAATGTACCTTCCTGTACTTATGTGTAGCTCTAAGGGTGAAAATATATCCAAAGGCATATTAACGATGATACAAACGTTCTTCGTTGAATTTTATGTTTACATGTTACATGCGCATAACCAGTAGCACATAAAATCTTGCTCGAAATGATACTAGATTCTGGTTGATTCTGAACTCGTCAAAATCGTGAATGGCAGTGTAAGGACCACTAACTAACGTGACCGATTGACCGCACATGAATACAATGAACTCGTCGACCCTTTCGTTTTGTAAACAAACATCTCGGACATGGGCGATGCCTACCTCGGCAGCATTTTCATGCTTTTGAAGTGAAAAGCAAATGATTTGAAGAAGAATTTGTTGAGGCTAATCCAACGGAAGAAACTTCGAAGCAGGAAAATTCGTCAGCAGCGCAAAGGCTGCAGTATTCCACCATACCTCCCTTTGGTTCTGTGACGCCGACAACACACGTCGGTACACTCGTCCTAACCTGTCGACTTCCGTCTCGGCCGTAATGTCCTTCCACTTCCGCTGACCATGTCTTCCACATAAACCTGGCATGTCAGGTCTTTCCCAAATTTGGAAAAGCAGCGTGATTTTGCAGCTATTACTTCTTTGAATAAAGTTAGCGGAGACTAAACTTAGCGAGTTCATGTCTTGGACTGGGGCGATTGTCTCACAGAACAAGAGGTTAATAGTGCGCTTGAGACAAATCAGATAATCGTACTTGCTCATTGTATAAACTGTATGAATAGCTTTATTAGCTTAATTTTTACGATATGGTAATATCTGCATGTAACAGAGGCAGAAAATTGTTGATATCATATTATGCTATAATTCTTAAATAACTGGAACGGCGTTTTGTATATATATTTAATACTGCAAATGCTCACTATAAAAGGTACAATTTCAAGTGTCCTATTCTTCTAAATATATAACAGACAAACAATTACATCGTCGCTGAATATCAAATTTGAAACGTTATAGTTCGGTCAAAGTGAGAATACATCCTTCCATGGACAACAATCTTGGTCTTTGCAGGATCGAGTGATGGCACCGAGAAGTCGTACAGCCTCATAGACTTCCTGACGCTAGACATGAAGGGCAAGGTCATCCTGTCTGTCACACTTCCAACATTCCCATCTGGAGACGTCTATGTGAAAAGTTTCAAGATTACCCCAAGGCACCAGGTATATGTGCACATTTTGTTGGCGGAACACCCTTTGTAGTTTGGAAAGAACAACCAGTTTACTTAATCATTTGTTGATGTTCATTTTTTTTCAGAACGCCCACGCCTATGTAAACGCAGGCTTCAGGATGCAGCTGGACAGGAGCAACAACTTCACCGTCAAGACAAAACCATCCCTGGTGTATGGAGGCATCAACAAGACACTGGTGAGTCAGCCAAGCAAAGAACTCGCAAGACCTAATTTGTACGGCAACAATGTGTCAGTCGGACACAGTGTTGACCCGGCCTCCTGAGATGCCACACCTCACGAAGCAGCATTGTGTCTGACAGATGTGTCAAAAATTCAATGATTTTGAGTTCGAATCCAGGATTCATTGTGGTGTAAGTCAGGTTAGGTTAGCCAGGTTAACGCAAAGCATGAAATTTATTAACCTTTACCACCCTTTAAGTATATTTGTAGAATTCTGATTGGTCAATAGCCAAAGCATAAGGAACCATGAACAGTACACCGAGTCAAATTTGTCACGTGACACACTATACGGATTGTACGAATGACCTTGACCTTAGATGGAATGTGGCTGCCATACAGACGATCGCTTCGAAATTTTAGAGTCGGCATATTCAGTTATGAGTATAAACAGAGTAATACAATTGTTGCCATAATTTCTTATTTGTTTGTGTCAATAAATGTATCAAAAAGTAAAATGTTTCTGCATTTCATTTTTCGTTCAACAAAACCTCAAATTCGATAGTTTTTATTATATACTAATCGATCCCGAGTTATCTCCCTTTATGACCGTTCAGGAAATATGGCGAAACATTTTGCGACTCATTCTGCTGAAAACTGAATGTTGTTGTTTAAAGATAAGCCTAAGGGTTATAAGTTCGAAGGAAATACGGAATTTACACCCTTTCAAAACACCGTCTTAGTAATAATATACATTTATACCTTACACAGTCATGTATGCAGCGTGAATGAAATACAATGAACATGTCCATTGTCAATGAGAACGGTACTATCACTAAGATTCGGACTTTATTAACCATTTTTCACAAATTTCTCAAACATATGGACCTCATTTGTCCTGTTTGATGCCGTTTAAAAAAGTCTTTGTTGATATATCCAGGTACATGCAAGCAATACAGAGGCATTTCTGCAAGGGAAACAACTGGGGGATGCATCTGTTCTCAAAGGTAAGGTCGACTTGCATATAAGAATACTACATCGATGGATTCTCAATTTGCTTTGAAAATACGATGATGAGGCGAGCGATGATGGGAGTAATGTTTGTTACGAATATGGTACGAACTGTGGATTGACCTGGTTGTCATGTTGTGAGGGGTTTAGATGAATAAAATGGTTCATGGCTATCCCGAGGTGCAGGTTGTGGCAAAATTGTGAGCTGATGTGTGCCTGATATATTGACGTATGTCATGGTATCCCAATTGCGTAGATCTATAGTCATGATGGTGATCACTGGATTATCTGGTCACGACTCGGGTTATTAACATTGCTGATTGTGGCACATTGTGCACTGAGGTATGTACGTGCGTTCCTCATCCCCACTATTTCCTTCTTCAGCTGCAATAGCCAGTCTATCTGCCGAGCTGATCCCAGACACGACTGCTGGCTTATCGAGTACAACCTACAGAAAGAACCTGGCCATCTCGCTGTTCTACAAGGTCAGCCAGTTTACATTGTCGTATGATTGCTAGACTTATCTCGAGGTCAGACGTCATCTCTTTAGTCATAACGGCGTCCCAGATATCGATGTGATATTGATAACGATCATTACACAGTCTGTGTATGATGCTACAAATATTGCTGCTGATAATATTCTCAGTTCTCGAGTGTCTAATATATAGAATCAGATCTTGTGAATGTGCTCACAGTGGTCCATTAACTCAGTCGTTTAATGTTTCCATCGCTGGTTTGCCTGAACCGCCTGAAATAAATGCAACAGACTACTCCTTAAAACAACATTCAACCACATACGCAAAGTATTTTTGCTGTCCGATCTCTCCACAAATGTCTGGATATATCGACATGTACAAATATCATCGATTCAAACATATATCTATTTTTAATTAGGGCAGTGGGATAGCGTTAGCTTGTCACGCCGAAGACCCGGGTTCGATTTTCCTCATGGGTACAACATGTAAAGCCCATTTCCAGTGTCCTCTCGCCGTGATGTTGGTGGAAGTTCTATGAAAGCGGCGTAAACCCGAGTTCACTCACTCACTAATTATTGAATTACAGGAAAATAGTACTAGTTAGCACCAATTTGAAAAGCCCGAAATCACACAATTCTTAGTGGTTTACGTCTTTGCTGACAAGTCCCAGCACTATTAGGTTGCTGACAAACTATGCGAGGATCATGCACAGGAAACCGTAACGATCAGGATTCTGGGGTGCAACAGGGAACCAATCATCGGCTATTTAAATCTTGTCAACAGACAGGTGTGAAGTCAAATTAATCCTCCGCTTCCTTAGAGGTATACGGTCGACGTTGCTGTGGAAATCCTGATGAACATTCTCATTGTCCATCTGCTTGATTACAATCGGATTGAAGTGACTTAAAACGAATGCGTTTTCCTTGAATACTCCCCTTCCTAACTTACACCTGTGTACAGAGGGTGACAGAAAAGTCAAAGAGCCTAGAATGCTATAATGATATTGCTAGATATTGCTAAAATGTTGCTAAAACCTCCCTCACTCTTTCCTTCAGCGTGCGATCTGTGTGTTCCACAGCATCTCAAGCACACTTTGTTCTCTTAATCTGGAAGAAAAACATCAGAAGTGATGGTAACAGTACAAAACCACATCCCTCTATTCCCCAGTATGTACTCGGCATGTGTGGTGAGAAAGCAGCGGCAAGATTCCAGAGTGGTGGCACCAACTTGATACGGCCTGTGTCTTCAGGCACTCAGACATATGACACCCGAAAGGACGAATATCCCCTGACAAAACCAATGGTAAAGGCTGATGCAGTGCTACAGGTTGGTGTTTCACTGGCATATGAAAACAGCTAATGTTAGCCTAATATAGTATAGGCATGTGCTTCTTCATACGTTCTTGTGTTAGTTTGCTGTCAATAGTTTTGTGCTTGTGGACTTCATTATCAATCCCATTCTGTAAACTGCAAAGATGGTGATATGATCGCCCCAACCGGTTTCCACCATTCAACCATTCGGCGTCAACCACATTGATGTAAAAATGTATACCCTGTCATTGGTTCGATTCATGAATAAAATGGTGTTTGTATAACAGTGTGTGTTACCTAACGTCGCGCTCACTGCAATAAAAAGGTTGACTATCCATAGAAACATAGGTTTTCTTTCATCTTTACAACTACTAAAAATGCCCCTCAAAGATGATAATGTATTCATGTAATAAAGATTATGAACGATAATGGCAAATTTCTTCCCATCATGCTTGCTATCCAGCAAACAAGTTTTGAAGTCATTTGTTAATAACGCTCTCCACACGATCTAGACAGTAATAAAATTTCTTTTCTGTATGTTCGGCATGTTCACAGAAGTAAGCCATGGAGAGCTTTCTTCAAAAACGAATGTTTTTCTTAAGAAACGACTAAGGGGATCGGGTGGTCAGACTAGTTGAAACATGTTGGCTGACACAGGTGACAAGTCTCGATGTTCATCATGTCGGGTACATAATTAATTATACCCCGCCGTCACATAGCTGGGATATTGTTGAATGAGACCTTAAGAAAAACATAAACCAAGACAATATAAACAATTTCTATGATTAGGAAATTCATGACATTTTGTACTGAGACAAGCGTCATCCCAAGTCATCTCCTTGTCTCTCCATCTCCATGTATAATGGTTCAGACTTCAGGACGAGTCCAGTACGTTGGTGACATTCCTCCACTTCCAAATGAAGTGTGTGCAGCATTCGTCATCAGCAGCGTTGGCAACGCCGACATCGACACTGTCGACACCTCTGTAGCCATGGTAACCGAAACAAACTAAAATAATGACTCATCAATTTTTTTCTTTCTTAAAGAAAGACTTTTCATCAAGTCAGCTCTTGGCATATTGTCCCTTGGCCGTTTGAAGGTCGACCATTTCATTGGAAAAAAGGATCTTAGACGTTGTTTCTTCGCAGGATCGTGTAGGCGATTGAGTGAAAATAGTCGATTAAAAAATCTGCCATGTGCATATGCTAAACTTGCTGTGTTAACATTGAATACCGTTTATGAAGCTCACAACTTAAGAATCATGCGTTCAACATCAGGACAAAATGTGAAATCAAAACCACGAATTCTAGTTTAGCAATGTATGCTTTTCTGCAATTATTTCACAAACATGCTTGTCTCCAAAAAATGCGTAGATAAAAATGTCAAAATTACTCGATAGCATGTTGTTCTATATTTGGTATTGTTTTTGTTTCCAGTCCTACCCTGGAGTGATAAAATACATATCTGCAACAGACATACCGGCGTCAAGGAACAATTACAGGGTGCCACCTGGAGCGGTTGAGGAGGTACTGACAACACTTATACTAGCAGCTGTTTACAATTATACATTCTTCTTTCTGTTAATGTTTCTCAAGGAGGTCCAACGCTACGTTCGGAAAACCAAACAATACAGATAAACAAGATACAGGCCCTTTAATATTCGAATCAGTATTAATGTTTCAATAATACGAAAGTGCCATGATCCTACATTGATCTTTCGAAATAAACAAAATGAGAAAAAGTTATTTCGAGATATAAAATATCATTGCTTTCGATATTATCGATTTATGACAGCAGAATCATGTTTTATAAGTTACATGATATAGAAATTATATTTCATTATATATAATGTGGACTGCACTTAATAGTCCTTTGTGTTGTTCAAAGATAATGCATTTATTCAGAACTAATTACAGCTGTTCCAAATTATCCATCACGCTATTTATTCTTTCCAGGTGTTCTGCAGCGGAAGGGTTCTGTATAGTGGACAGCCTATAGGCCTCATTGTGGCAGGTAGAGTTCCTTCTCAGAAGCACAGTATATGTACTGCGTTGCCTTCTAGCTACCTACTATGAGAAACAAATATATAGCGTACCTGGCAGGCCTATTTTAGTTTAGTTTAGCTTTACGCCGCGCTCCAGCTATAGTCCAGCATTATTCCAGTATTATTCCAGCTATATGGTTGGGCCAGCCTATAGTGTCACAAACATTGACTCATGGTCTTGTATAAAACAAGCAATATGTGGTATCCCTCCTGATGCATGTTCAGAAAGATGATGCATTGGAATGATTTTAATATGTTTGTAAGGTGTTTCGTCATTTCTATAGGGACCCAATCATACACTTTACGGTCAAGATACTGAATTTGGTTTAATCTCACATGAATTCTATTGTATGAATACTTGAACATCATGTCTGACAAAGCTAAATGTATGTTATTTGAACAATACATTATTTACATTCAGGGCTGTGTGAGTGAGTTATTAAACGTTATATTTAACGTCATATCGACAATATGTCAGCCATATCTTGACGAAAACAATTTATTATACATAGTGATGAAAACATTCTGAAGAGCAAAACCTGTCGACGGTGAACAGTATAAATATATCTATAGTAGAGAATCACAGATATGATTATACAACTAGCATGTACAACTGCAATATTTTAATCAAAGTAGACGACACAACATAAAACACGGGTTATAAATCGCCCACAAGTACATCAGTCAGGGAATTATATATTGCGTTCATTCCTAGCTCTACTTCTTGAAGACCAAAGGCGATGAAAACGTGTACGCGTGTATGTACACGCTCATGTATATGCACATGTACATGCACACGCACACGTTCTCTGAACGACCAATGAACCAAGTTCGTGTGAAATGCTTTGAGAAGAAGAGCAAATCTGCATGGGCGTTCTGGTGATCTGAAAAGTGAAACAGAAGGCTCTGTGCTGCTCGGAGCAGGCACTTCCCGATCGAAATCATCAATGTAGGATTTGCAAGAGTGAGAGAGTTTAGATTTACGCCGCACTCAGCAATAGTTCAGCTATATGGCGGTGGTCAGTAAATATATAAACATCGAGTCTGGACCAGACAATCCAGTGATCAACAACATGACCATCGAGCTGTGCAATTGGGAACCAATGATGTGTGTCAGCGAGCCTTACCACCCGATCCCTTTTGTTTGCCTCCTACGACATTGATGGTCACCGTTTGTGGTAAGCATTGGTTGCTGAAGACCTATTGCACCCCGGATCTTCACCAGTCGATTTGCATGAAAATATAAATATGAAATGTAGGTGAATGAATCTGAGACTATCAAGCAACGCGATAGTGGATTCCAATTGCAAGCCCTGGCACCGAGTATAAAGAGAGATGCGATTGCTAGCTCGATCCTTTCATAATCGTCTTCTCTATTCGTTCTGACTCAGATGTCAATCCATAGCCGGCCCAGATATTGTACACGAAAAGTGACAGTTATAAAATTCTTTGAAACAGGCCTGTAAACAGTCCCAAACGTAATCAAGCCAACATGCCTGACCTTGGTGGGTTCTGTCGAGGGAGTGAAATTATTTGCATCATTGATTTTCACCCAGTCGGACTGACAAGACATAGGAGAAACATGGCAATTGTGAAATGTAACCATTCTTGTCAGCTTTCTTACTCCCCACTGTGCTCGTACCCGTGAAGGTCCGAGGTAGAATAGACCTTCAGCAACCCACGCTTGCCATAAAAGGCAACTATGCTCGCACGAGGCGACTAACGGGATCAGGTGGGCAGGCTCGCTGACTTGGTTGACACATGTCATCGGTTCCCAGTTGCACAGATCGATGCTTATACTGCCGATTACTAAACTGTCTGGCCCAAACTCGAGTATTTAGAGACCGTCGCCATATAACTGGAAGTGTCATGTAAAACTAAACTCAGTCTTTTCCCAGTGTGCTCGGTGATGTAGGTTAGGTACCTTCGTGCCTGCCACTGGAGAGTATCCGAGGATATCTTTTAAGACACTGCAGCAGGCTAGAATGATGGGAATACAGAGACCTCTAGATGGATTCGACTCAGCAGCGCTTCTTTGAAATCTGGGACGGTGGTGCGGCCTGGTGGTTAAAGCGTCCGCTCGTCACGCCAAAGACCCGAATTCGATTTCTCACATGTGTAAATGTATGAAGCCCATTGCTGGAACATTGCTAAATACGGCGTAAAACTATACTCACTCACTCACTCTTAGAAGCCCAGCTGGCCGTGGGCCGCGTGTAGAGGTGGGTAATCGCGATGAGCTGGGGTTGATGATGAAAGATGGTTAATACGATATTTGTTACATTTTGTTTCAGTGGACCAACTATCAGCTGACACCGCAGCCAGCATGGTAAAGGTCACCTACAAGAACGTCCAGCCTCCCATCATTACGACAGAAGATGCCATTCAAAAGAATTCCATATTCCCAAACGTTGCCAAAGAATTCAAACTCGGCGATGCGGCAGGTAACTATTTAATTCGTAGATATATGTCTAAATATATCCAGCCCTCATATTTTTCACTTGTTAAACTTAGTAAGTGACTAAAATATTTATGATACTGATTAGATGATACTGATGTTGCAATTTTCATTTACTTTCTTCTTCAGCTGCAATAGCCGGATCCGATAACAAGATAACTGGGAGCATCAAGATGGGACATCAATACCATTTCTACCTGGAAACACACGTGTGTTGTATATGTGCTAAGTCTCATACCTTAGCATGGCCTTGCGTCAGTCGCAGCGCTATCATTCCTGTATACAACGCCTCACATACCCTGAACCACAATACATTCCCCGCTGCTTAGCCCTCCCTGCAATGCTAAATCCCTAAATGAAGCAAATCTAGATTTACTCAGGTTCTGAATCTCATAAACTCTTTAAATGGGTTTATTAGTAACTATCAAATTATGTCTAATCACAGACTACACGTTAGTCTAAATTCATGAGCATTAATGACGGATTGCATCCATGTGTGGAAGATGAAGTCAAGAGTTGCACCGCTTTCTTTATCAGTCCAGTCAAAGTGGACACAGACGCGAACATTACATGTAACATTGATATGAAGAATTTGATTAATGTAGTCATACTTCCTAGTTAATCAATCACATCATCTTCTTTGAACTTAGTCAATTTCATATTCATGTTTCATGGTAGTAAATGACGTCTTGACGATTCCCGCTTATTGACGTAAATATCATTCCGTCGTAATGGATGGCGGTCTAATGGGGATTTTCGCGTTAATTGTAACACTTGCTACGAATGATATTGTTGCGTATGACTTACGTTGATCTTATTCCTGCTCTTTTGCGTCATTTACTACTAATAATAATACTTGTCGAAGGCACACTTCCTTCCTACAATACACTCTGTTATGTGTAATCTTTTGTTTAAGGAGAAAGCGCCAATAATTGACTCACTATTTCGGAGTTGTAATTTCGGCGTTCGTGCTACACCATCATTCAGAAGTTTTACTTTAGCAGGAAGTACAATAATTTAGCTGAGATGAGCATAATGCACTGTGATGCTTTGCTGGTGTAGAATATGCATGTTGTTTGTGCGACGAGTGTCATATCTGTGTATGATTGATTTAGGAGAAGGCATAATATCCCTGTCGTACTTGGAACATGACCTTGTACAGGTTATGGCTAATACACCGAAACGTGTAGAATGACTGGTATTATCTGTGCAAGACGCAAACGGTAACATCACTTCTTGCACGCACTCCTGGTATAGTTTATGCCCAATTCTCTGCACTCCTAGTATAGACTGTGCATAATTCAAGCTGTACCCCTGGTATAGACTTTGCCTAATTCAGTTCTATTTTTGGTATAGATTTGCATGATGCAGCCGAACCCCTGATTTAGTCTTTGCATAATTCAGCTGCACGCTTAGTATAGGCTATGTATAATTCAGTTGTACGCTTGGCATAGGTTATGCATGATTCAGCTGCACGCTTCGTATAGGCTTTGCATAATTCAGCTGGCAGCTGTTGTATAACTGTATATCGTCTTCTAGTTCTGCCTGTGCTACCCAGCAGAGGATGGTGTGGGAGTTGATCTCCACTGCCCAACTCAGTGGTCAGATTATGTACAGCAGGCCGTAGCTGCACTACTTAACATAAAGGAAAGCAGGTACCTACTTTCGTTATGGGTTTTTATTTTGTTACATCATGCTAATATATAACCAGGATGCATGGCAGATCGCCACACTAATATATACTCATACTGCATGGCAGATCGTCTTTCTAATATTTAGCCATGATGCGTAGCAGATCGTCTTACTAGTATGCAGGCATGCTGCATGGCATGACATATGGTTACGTGTGTTTGTATATTCAAGTGTAAGTGTCAACGTCAAGCGTCTTGGAGGAGCTTTCGGAGGGAAGGTAACTCGCGCCAGCTTGCCTGCGTGTGCAGCTTCCATCGCGACATACATCACGAGAAGGTGGGTAGAACTGTAATACTTAATATCTACATAATAACAAATTGTCTGTTTGTTCGATCTAATTACCAGATGAGAACATGCCTGAATCCAGCAACCAAGGACCCCTACCGCATCTGACGTAAGAGTATTCATGGAGAATATTCCCTCGTCTGACTGATACCTAGTGTGATCACTGCTTATAGGTGATCTATTTATATGTTGCTTTTTATGCGATTATTTCGTCAGGACTCGTGAAGATCCGGTTTGAATTGATTTTCAGTAAACTGTGCTTGTTGTCACTAGAGGTAACGAATGATCAGGCTCGCTAACTTGGCTGACACGTCCTCGTATCCCAATTGTTGGATCGATGCTCGTGATGTTGATCACTGGTTTGCCTGGTCCAGATTCGACTTTTACCAGAGCACTGGCATATACCTGGAATATTGCAGAGTACGGTGTAAAACTATATGCACTCACAATGTTTCGTCAGATCATAGTACAATACATGACTGGTTGGTTGGTTGGTTGGTTGATTGCGAGAAGGTGAGATCGGTATTAGTGTAAGTGTGATCTAGGATGACAAAAATCGAACTTTCAGACCTGTCCGCCTGTCGATGAACCTCCACACGAACATGAAGGCAGTTGGAGGCCGATTTCCTTATCTGGCGACTTACTCAGTAAGAAATAATTTGCCGTTTTTTATGCAGTGGCAAACACGTCTCATTACTTGTGATGTTCATCTGCAACCATGACTCATCACTTTGATCTTCCACTGCAACCATTTGTCATCACTCTGATGTTTTCGTCTAACCATGTCTCATCACTTTCATGTTCCACTGCAACTGCGTCTCATCGCTTTGATGCTCCTCTGCAACCGTGTTTCATCACTATGATGTTCCTCTGCAACCGTATCTCATCACTATGATGTTCCACTGCAACCATGTCTTATTACTTTGATGTTCCACTGCAACCATTTTTCACCACTCTGATCTTTTCCTGTAACCATGTGTCATCACTTTGATGGTTCTTTGTAATCGTGTCTCATCTATTTCATGTTCCACTGCAACTGTGTCTCATCACTATGATGTTCCACTGCAACCATGTCTAATCGCTATGATGTTTCACTGCCACCGTCTCATCACTTTCATGTCCCCCTGCAACCGTGTCTCATCACTTTCATGTTCCCCTGCAACCGTGTCTCATCACTTTCATGTTCCACTGCAATCATGTCTAATCGCTACGATGTTTCACTACAACCAGGTCTCATCACACACTCATGCTGTTTCTGTAATATCACTCAGTTATGTTTCTCTGTAACCAGATCGGGGTCAACAATGATGGAAAATTGAATGGCATCCAGCTGACGGCCAATGCTAACTGTGGGGCAACTCCTAATGACTGTCCTCTCTTTGCGTTTCCTGAAAATATGGACAACGGTAATACAGGAGCGATCCAAGAACATCTTAATAAATAGTGTCGTTGTTCAATGTAGTGGGTTTCACCTGTACTAAAGTTTAGTAACAACCATGTTATATTTTAAAATGAAGATAATATTCTTTCTAGATTTCGTTTTCCATCATGAAAACATGTCTGTCATTCCTTTTTTCTCACAAAAAGTAGAATGGCACGATCCGACACAATGCAACGATCACTACTTCTGTGCATATTTGGTATCTACAACAATAGTGTGTGAGTGAGTGATGTTTTATGCCGATTTTAGCAATATTCCAGCAACATCACGACGGGGAATGCCAGAAATAGACTCCACTCATTGTATCCATCTGGGGAATCGAATCCGGGTCTTCGGCGTGACAAGCAGACGCTTTAACCATCAGGCTAGCGCACGGCCCCTCTCCAACAGTGACATGTAACCCGGAGGAAGGAAACTAGCCTCTACTGTGTGTAGCGTAATTTGCATTGATATTTCCATTCTTTTCAGCCTACTACTGTCCAGCATGGGATTTCAAGCCAGTTGCCCTGAAGACAAACCTCCCTTCCAACACCTACTGCAGATCGCCTGGTAATTTGATTGTTTGCTTGTTTGTGCAAGATCATCAGGTAGTTTGTTCGCTTGTTCAAGGTGACCTGATAGCTTATTTTCAAGATCGCCCGGTAGTTTCTTTGTTTGTTGAAGATGACCAGATAGTTTATTTTCAAGATCGCCAGGGTAGTTTGCTTGTTTGTTTGTTTGTTTGTTTGTTAGCATCGCATGGTAGTTTGCCTGTTTGTTTGTTTGTTTGTTCAACATAACCAGATTGTTTGTTTGTTCAAGACACCGCATCTCACGACAATAATGGGCTGGCTAAGGCAGATTGTTTTCCTACCCTGAATCGTGTACTGAACGAAACAGAAACATATAAATGATCTGACGAGACTTTGCATTCAGTAAGTCATTTCCTGCCCAACTTATCACTGCAATAACTCGTGGGTAAGGGCAAATTTATCACGTCCAAGATACAGATTTCCTGCTGCAACACCTTCCGCAATAAAAGCATACCTCTCCATTTTAAATAGGCAATCGTGGATTGAACGATACTTTGGTTAAACCCAAGATTAGGACGTGAATAGAAATGACGAAGTGCATATACTTCTATTTAAACCTTGCACTATCTTCCTGATGTCATTCATATATCTATAGTATTGTTTCTGCAGTAAATATATTGAAAACGCACAAGCATTGAATTCATTTCTTGCATAAGGGGCGGTTCCTATTTCTTTATTTTATTTGTGAATATACGGGTTAGGATCGATCTTCGGTAACTTAGTTTTTATCGTAAAAGACAACTAATGGGATCGAGTGGTCAGGCTCGCTGACTTGGTTGACATATGTCATCGTAATGCTCTTGATCACTGGATTGTCTCTTCCGGACTCGATTCTTTACAGACCGCCGCCATGAGGTGGAATACTAGAGTGTGGTGGTACAAAACGAACGAACCAACCAACCAACCATATCCAATTCTTTGAAGATCATAAAAGAGAAACTATAAAAAAGACCTCAAACTACAGAATGTTTAAAAGCTCCCTTGACCATTATGGCTACTACCACGATGCATGTCATGTTTTTGTTATTATTTTGAGTTGTAATTTAAACCGTTTGTTATACAAACTCCAAGTACCCAAGTATCAGTTTGTCTCTTTAACTTCCAGGAACCGTACCGAGCATTTTCATCATGGAGGCGATGATGGATCACGCCTCCAAAGTCCTGAACATGGACCCGCTGGAGTTCAGGAAGATAAACCTATTCACCAAAGGCCAGGTGAGTTAATAAGGAGAAAAACATAATGTGTTGGCCAATTTCCGGGTGTTACTGAGCATTTGAGGACGGGAATAATTCATTTGAAACCTCCGGCTGACGCCGCCGGTTCCAAATGTATTCTCGTGCTTTAAATAACGCCAGAGGTTTCAAATGAAATATTCCCGGGCTTCAAATACTCTATAACACCCGGAAAGTGGCCAACACATGATGTATATCGACATTGTAAACAAAAAGGTAAACCAGATGGTTTTACTGTCTGCACGCGTTTACATCGAGTACGGACTTTACGTCACAATATGATTTGAATGACGTCACCACTGTTGATGACACAATTAAACAATTGTTTGCGCTGTTTCTACGTGTCAAGACGCAGCAAATAGTTTCCAGGAGCCAAATACCATTTGATCATGATCATCAGATTACAGAACACACTGACTTTTGATTTACAATGTTAGACAGCACACCCCATCGTCCAGACCCCGATATTAACGTCGGTCCTTAGGCCCGAAGTTGACCGAAAACCACTCGGACCGCCAGTTTTCGTTTTCTGCAAGTGCTTATGGCCGGCAGCTTTTTCCTCCCCATGAAGTGAGAGTATCATTTCCAGGACCAACATATTCTGATCAGGACTCGCAACGTTTTTCGGTTCCCGGTCCTTTGGGTCTGCAGCTTTTCAATGTCAAGTGTTAAAACTGACATCATGTACATATGTATTTTCTTTACACCCATGAGGATCCGGCTTAGTTCTTCAGTAACCCATGCGGAGTCAAAACAAATGGAAAAGACGGTTGTAAAAGTATAGAGCCAACAGCCATATCTCTTAATGTTGTCGATGCCAAAGCATGGCATCAACTGTCATGCTGTTGGATAGTCTCAGATCCATTCACCTACATTTATATAAATTTTATTCATATATTCATGCAAATCGACCCATGAAGATCCGGGGATAGAATAGGTCTTCAGCAACCCATGCTTGCCACAAAAGGCGACTATGCCTGTCGTAAGAGGCGACTAACGGGATCGGGTGGTCAGGCCCGCTGACTTGGTTGACACATGTCATAGTATCCCAAGTGTCTGACTCGATGCTAGTGTTGCTGGTGAAGAGAGAGCCAAACACAAACTCTGGAGAAGGAAGTGAGTGGGTGAGTTTGGTTTTACGCCGCTTTTAGCAATATTCCAGCGATATCACTGCGTGGGACACCGGAAAATGAGCCTCACACATTGTACCCATGTGGGAAATCGAAACCGTGTCTTCGGCGTGACGAGCGAACGATTTAAACCACTAGGCTACCCCACCGCCCCTTCTGGAAAAGGTAATACAAAAAGTAAGAAGCATGCATGGTGAATTCCATGTCACCGTGTACCTAATACTTGACTCATGATGTTGATCACTGGATTGTCTGCTACTGGCTCCGTTATGTATGGAAAATAGGACAGCTTTAAGCTGCAACCAAACAAAAGTTTTACTGTACTGGCTCATCCTCAGCAACCCATGCTTGAAAGAGGCGACGACCGGTTTCGGTGGTCAGGCTCGCTCGGTTCACACATATCGTCGTATCTCAGTTGCGTAGACCGGTGCTCATGCTGTTGATCACTGCATTTTCTGGTTCGGATATGATTACTTACAGACCGCCGCCACATATCTGGAATATTACTGAGTTCGTCGTAAAGCAATAACCAAAAAATACGAGATGAAGTGTGTGTGAAGAGGTGTCGCAGTTAGTCTGTGTTTTACCTATTTACCTCAGAAAACGGCCAATGGACTGGTTTTGAAGTACTGTAGCATCAGGGATGTTGTCGCCCAGCTGGAGACCTCAGCCAATGTCGCAGCTAGGAAGAAGCAAATTGCAGCATTCAATCAGGTGCAAACGTCATTTTATTATTTCACTTTGAAACATGATTAAGATATAGAATTTATTAAAACATATCTAGGCGAGAGTTAACGCAATTTGGATTTCCGTACATAGCAATCTTTAGCCCATACTTTAGTCATCATGACACTGGCTACTACAAGGCAGACTTACGAACTTTTGCACTGACAGCGCTCTATTTGTCTGTCAAAATTTCCAAAGATGAAAATGATGGTCAATTCGGTCACTCGATGTACAACTACATTTGGTATTGAGTTCATTAGTATTAAGTCCATAGAATCTTCCAAGCACTTGCATGCTCAAACAACAGGAGCTTTTTCCACACTGTACCTTGTACAAATCAACATTACCGCTAAATCTTTTGGAAGTCTATGTTAAGATTTAGGAGTACACTAACCTTATTGCTAGGAACGTTTTGCCCAAAAGGATCAAGACCTAAAACAGAACATTTCTTTCTGAGGTTGTTAGATCAACAAAATTTATGTGCTATAAGTTCATAAAAATCATGTGCTTTAAAAACGACAATGCCTTTAATATCAGAGAATACGATAAACAAATGTACAATTTGCAAAAAGAAATGTAAATGAAATTAGAGTTCTGAGCTATTGCTCTACCCGTATAGGCCAACAGATGGAAGAAGAAAGGCATTGAGGTGATGCCAATGCGCTGGAACATGGACTACGGGAGAGACATATTCAACGTCTTCGTCACCATCTACCATGGCGACGGATCCGTGGCACTCTCTGTCGGTGGTGTAGAATGTGGACAGGGATTAAACATAAAGGTTGTTCAATTAAGAAGGAAAATGTTTCCTCCTCCTCCTCTCCCTTCTCCTCCTCCTCTCCCTGCTCCTCCTCCTCTTCCTGCTCCTCCTCCTCCTCCTCTCCCTGCTCCTCATCTTCCTGCTCCTCCTCCTCCTCCTCTCCCTGCTCCTCCTCCTCTTCCTGCTCCTCCTCCTCCTCTCCCTGCTCCTCATCTTCCTGCTCCTCCTCCTCCTCCTCTCCCTGCTCCTCCTCCTCTTCCTGCTCCTCCTCCTCCTCTCCCTGCTCCTCCTCATCTTCCTGCTCCTCCTCCTCCTCCTCTCCCTGCTCCTCCTCATCTTCCTGCTCCTCCTCCTCCTCCTCTCCCTGTTCCTCCTCATCTTCCTGCTCCTCCTCCTCTCCCTGCTCCTCCTCATCTTCCTGCTGCTCCTCCTCCTCCTCCTCATCTTCCTGCTCCTCCTCCTCCTGCTCCTCCTCCTCTTCCTCTTCCTGCTCCTCCTCCTCTTCCTTTTCCTCTTCCTTCTCCTCTTCCTGCTCCTCCTCCCCGTCTCCTCCTCCTTCCCCTCCTCCTCCTCTTCCTGCTCCTCCTCCCCTTCTCCTCCTCTTCCTCCTGCCCCTCCTCCCCTTCTCCTCCTCTTCCTCCTGCTCCTCCTTCCCCTCCCTCTCCTCCTCCTCTTCGTGCTCCTCCTCCTACTTTCTCCTCTTCTTCTTCCTCTCCTCCTACTTCCTCTTCCTCTTCCTTCTCTTCCTGCTCCTCTTCCTACTTCCTCCTCCTCCTCACCATCGTTTCATCCATTAAGATTGATTGCACTTCATAAGTGCAAAACAAAACTAGTGTTACGCATGCGCTGCGGTGCCCGGAGAATTCCTGTAGAACTGAAAGCAGGTGTAATATGTACAAACAACTCAATGATGGTTGAGCAGTTTCTTCCTACAGCAAAAGAAAATATTGAAATATTCGATATATTGTTGATCATAGCAAAATATCTCGTGTACGTGGAGTATAGAGGGCATGGAAATATCGTCTTAATAATCGTCATTGTGATAATATTCACATCAAATGAAACTGTTGGTCACGGATGAGTATTTTTTAGTATTAAACATCATCATAACATGTTTTCTTTTGCAGATGATGCAAGTATGCGCCTTTGAGCTGGGTATTCCCATAGACACGATCAAGGTCAAAGCAACGACCACCTTCACAAACTCCGATTCGATCTTCACTGCAGGCAGTCGCACGTCCGATGTTAACGCACTGGTAGGCATCAGATGAATCTCCATTATACAAGTCAGCCTAATGTATTTACTACCTTCCTCGGTTGGCTTTTTAGTCAATCAGGTGTCTACGCTGGGAAGTTGAGCGTAGCAATTACAACTCACTTTCACTTTTTAAATTATCTTACCGATTAAACTTGGCATCACAAACCATGCAGAGGTTCACTGAAAGAGGTAGAAAGAGTTCTCGCATACATTACTTTTGGATATGTCAGTTTGTCTGTATGATTTCCCCCAAATCTCCAAATCTGAGCCGCACTGCGAACATACCTTCGCAGATGAGACATCTATCTTAGTTGACACAGGCAGGCTCGGTTATAACGACAGCTTGGCTGATTGGCTACTATGAGAATGCTGAGCCAGCAAATGTGAGGTAATAATAGATACCCATAGATACCCATCCAGGGTATAGTGGAAACGTATGGAGATACGCTGGAGATATCCAGGATGGCTGGAAGGTTGACCAGCAAAGAAAACATTCTCCTTCCATAAATTACCAGTCAGTTTTCGTTTTAGTTAGAGTTGATACTTCATATATTTCTTTAAAACTGTAAACAAGTAAAAAAAAAATTAAAAAAATAGAGACGATGTGTCTGGTTGTTCATGCAGTCAGGATACCCTCACGTTTTCGGAAACCACTCGTAATATCACGATCTGGCACTATTTGGAAGCCGCGGTGCCTGAGAGGATATGATGGCTGACTCTGGGTGCTGGCGATTAGGTGCCGGACTGAGTGTATGGGTCTGAATACCGGATAGGACTCAAGTAAAAGTACTTAAATCTGTACTTTGCTCAAAAAAGTGCAATTCCAAATATAACATGCGTCACAGTTGACCATTGTCTATTGGCATTTTGTAGTCATATTTGACTTTCAGTGCTGATTCGGAATCGTATAATGCACTTGAACTAAATTTTAAAATGAGTCATGAAACGTTTTTTTAAAAGGAAAGATATAAATGCAATTGTTTTGTTAAAGGGAGTCATACAGTGCTGTCAAAAACTGAAGGCCCGGATGGACCCGGTCAGGGCCAAGATGTCGAACCCAACCTGGCAACAGCTGGTTGCTCAGTGCTACGCCCAGGGAGTGGACTTGTCAGCTAGAAGCTCGTAAGCAGTGTGTGAAATAGCTACTGGCCTGCTAGCCCGTTAGTCCAGTCGGGCCAGTAAATCTCCACAGCCACGGGCCCGATAGGCTGGTGAATTTTGAAGTCGTCATTTTGTAAATATATCACTCTCTTAGCCATGTTAAGCTATAGGCGCGTATGCAGTGTGTCAAATGGCTAGTGGTCCGCTAGCCTGTGGATAGTAAATATCCAGTCGGGCAAGTAAATTTCCCCAGTCACCGATCCGACTGGCTGGTGAATTTTGAAGGGGCCATTTTGCAAACATACCACTCTTTCAGCCTGGCTAAGTTATTATACACTTTTAAATCAAGCAAAATTGCTCATCATTAGCAGCTTAGTGATGAAACCCGTGTCTACATTCACAGTGGTGTAAAATATTTTGTGAACTAGCATTTAGGCATAGCTAGTCTGACTTGCTATCAAAATATGGAAACTATTTCGCGCACTGCCCGTATGTATGGACAGTAATGATTCTTCAAGAACACAGTGCGTAGACGGTCTGTTCTAGTGGCCAAAGTGTCTGGATCCCAACACCACTGTGCCTGGGAAGCTGTTCGTGACGAAGCGACTGGCAAAAAATTAAAATGAATCCATCCGCATGCTTCGTAGTTTCAGAGCAGGATGTGGCGTTGAGTCGACAAGGTCAAGGCTGAACCACAGACACGCTGTTGTGCAACAAAAGAATGTGCGAACGAAATTTATAGGAAGACTGGTATTTTTCTGTTTGTTGCACAGCCTTGTTCGCGCTACAGTTTGCGTTGCTCGCATATAGGAAGACTAGTCATATTCTCTTTGTTACGCAACCCTATTTCCGCTACAGTTTGCCTTCGGTTGGACACACATATCAGTAGGCTTGAATGACACCTGCAAAAGATACCAGTGCATATTTTGGCATTGAGGACACATATACAATATTTACTGGGGACTATTTTGCCTGAAAGGTTCCAATTCTGAATATGGTTTGACTCGTGATATGTACATCTCACTGGTATCGGGATTTGAATCCCAAACCTAAATTCAATGAGAAAAGACTATAACCAATACGCCTTCTTGTTGACCATTGCACTATCCGGTAGATCCAATTATTTCAATATGCTTTACATCGCTGTCGTCATTTTCAGAACATACCCAACAGGAGATTTCAGTAACTACAATATTTACGCTGCCACATGCATTGAAGTTGAGGTGGACATTTTGACCGGGGAGAACCAGATCAACAGAGTGGACCTACTGTATGACTGTGGAGAAAGGTATGACCAACAAAGTCGACCTATTGTATGACTGTGGAGAGAGATAGGCCCAGCTGAGTGGACCTATTGTATGAGTGTGGAGAGAGAGATAGGACCAGCAGAGCGGACCTATTGTATGACTGTGGAGAGAGATAGGACCAGCAGAGTGGACCTGTTGTATGACTGTGGAGAAAGGTAAGACCAACAAAGTCGGCCTATTGTACGACTGTGGAGAGAGATAGGCCCAGCAGAGTGGACCTATTGTATGACTGTGAAGAGGAGAGACCAACAAAGTGGGCATCCTGTGTGAGTGGAGAGAGGTACGACCAACAGAGTGGACACCTTGTATGACTGGAGAGAGGTAATACCAACAGAGTGGACCAACTGTATGAGTAGAGAGAGGTAATACCAGCAGAGTGGACCAACTGTATGACTGGAGAGAGGTAATGCCAACAGAATGGACCAACTGTATGACTGGAGAGAGGTAGTATCAACAGAGTGGACACCCTGTATGAGTGGAGAGAGGTAATACCAACAGAGTGGACACCTTGTATGACTGGAGAGAGGTAATACCAACAGAGTGGACACCCTGTATGACTGGAGAGAGGTAATACCAACAGAGTGGACCAATTGTATGACTGGAGAGAGGTAATACCAGCAGAGTGGACCAACTGTATGATTGGAGAGAAGTAATACCAACAGAGTGGACACCTTGTATGACTGGTGAGAGGTAATGCTTAAATTCTTGTTTAATACGGCACTCAGCAATGTTCCAGTCATATGCTGGCTGACTGTAAATAATCGAATCTGGACCAAACAATCAACAGCATGCGGATCGATCTACGCAACTGAAATACGATGACATGTGTCAACAAGTCAGTGAGCCTGTCCACCCGATTCCTTTTACGACATGTAAGGGTTACTGAAGATCAATTCTAACCCGAGTCACGGGTCCCGAGAGATACGACGAAATACGACGGAAGTATTTTTTGAGGTTGTGGTCATTGCAAAAGACCAGTGTGTCATTTGCTGACCACAGAGAAGGACATTTTTGTTTGGTGTTCTCTTGAGAGATGTCCATCTATGACCTAGAGCCATGTTTTGTACCAGATGAATAGCGCATTTCTGAAAATAATACCTGTTTTGGGTTGTGTTTTCAGTGTTAACCCAGATGTTGACTTGGGCCAAACTGGTTTTGTATCAGATAAATACCCCATTTCTAAATATGTATGTTTACCTGTTTGGGGTTGTGTTTTCAGTGTTAACCCAGATGTTGACATCGGCCAACTTGAAGGGGGATTTGTGATGGGCTTGGGCTACTGGCTGACCGAACAGATGCTATATGACCCCAAGACTGGTAGCGCCTTGACTGATGGAACTTGGGTGAGTGACAAGACAGAAAACATAGAAAGCTGCGGTAACCTATGTAGTATACCCCTTAA
The DNA here is from genome assembly GCF_037392515.1 of Haliotis asinina. NCBI lineage: Eukaryota > Metazoa > Mollusca > Gastropoda > Lepetellida > Haliotidae > Haliotis > Haliotis asinina. The sequence goes on along the minus strand of NC_090293.1, from coordinate 47,495,217 downwards.
AAGGTAGGGGATATTGAGTGAGTGAGTGAGTTAAAATTTAACGTCACATCGACACTATATCAGCCATATCGTGACTAAAACACGTAATTCACAATGAATGCATATAAATCATAAAAGAGGCTGTCATCGAAAGCCGACTGGAATATCACAGTATCAAGAAATAAAGCTAGCACCTGTCACTAAAATTTGATTTTAAATTAGAACAATACTGTATAAAAATGAGCTATAGATCGCCAAGAAGTGAAAGCGGATTACCATACCAAGGACTGTAGGGGACATTGGATTACATGACTGATAAAATGCAAGTGATGAAGCGAAGGAGGAAAGGGCTGATGAAGATAAATTAAGGGGAAATGTAACAATTTATTCCATTCTTTAGAAATATTTCATCAGTGGATATATATTACATGTTCTCATATGCACTGACATAGGTTAGTGGCATGCTCGCAAAATGGAATATCCCCTGCCTTTTTTCAATGGTATATATAGAATATATATCAACAGAAGGTCACCTTTGTGCCAAGGGTTCCGATATGTCTTTAATTTTTCCACCAAGTGCTCAGGGCCTCTTTTCACAAAGCACTAAGGTGATCGTAAGGTACTAAAGTGACCTTAGTGCAGTATTAAAGAATGGGAGTTAAGGTTAACCTTAGTAAAGGTTGCTTCGTGAAAAGAGCCCCTGGTCACAAAGTATATTGTGGGTAAACAATGAAAATTATGTGAACACGAGACTTTTAGCCAGGGTGCTTTAGTTTATCAATAATTTTAGTTTATACATTTTATTAAAATTTTAAACATTTCATTTAATTTGCAAAAAGTACTCAATATCCGAACTTATTATGATCATGTGACTAATAGATTAAACAGTGTAAGATGTTGTTCATTCATGATAAAAAGTTTGGTACTGACTTAGATTTAAGCCATAATTTATCGCCAATAAATATATCGTTAAGAGAGTGAAATATTGAATGTTCAAACCTCCGAACTGAAGACCATATTGCCATTTCTTGCATATTTGATGTCAGGAATTAATACAACGGTAGGATAGGAGAACAGCTGCATAACGATGTATGTCAGCTTCAGAACTCTTTTTATTACGGAAATATAAATTATGCATCCATGGCGGTATTCGAAAACCGGTATGACCAAAGCGACATGCCATTTGCTAGGACTTGAAAAATATATACTCCACTTGAATTGAACAGTATTAGACCAGTAACCATAAAACGGTAGAGGTACAATTTGTGAAGGGCAGTGAAAATCACTCTTGTTCTGTCTGGCCAGGAATACAAACCTCCAATGGGCAAGGACATTCCTATCGACTTCCGCATCCAGCTCCTGAAAAATGCACCAAACCCACGTGGGGTTCTGAGAGCCAAAGGTAACAACAGTACTCCCCTTGGTAACCCGTACATATCAACACATGATAGTACGTCCAGTGCTAATGCGCCTTAAACTGTTGTCACAAATACAAGGGAGATAACTCTCATTTGCTTTAATTCGTCCTGGGGCTGTTGCTTTTGTCGATTGAACTGTAACTGTCAATTGTCATGTATAGCATGTCTGATTAGAAGATATATATCACTAATATGTTAAATTGCTGGGCTCAGAACCTCTTTTACACAAAGGAAACATGTTTATTATGTTAATAGCGTCATAATTTAGCGTGTCATCAGTTTTATTAACTTACCCGTCATGATCATGGTTAGATTCGGTATTCCGCAACACATGCTTGCGAAAGAATCCCAAAAGGATCTTGTTGTCAGACATCCTGGCTTGGTTGACCACATGTCAATGTATCTCAGTGGCTCATAATGTCAATCACCGGATTGGCTGGCTAAGAGTGGAATGTGTGCAAATCTCGGGCGTTAAAAGGCAAACAATAAACTTCATAAATATATGTTATGTGTATTGAGAATGGTATCTTACCTTTTGTTGTTACAGACACAAAGGTTACAACAGAAGTTACTACATCATGTTCTATGAATCTGTATTAATCATATTTGAATGACATTTTTTGTGTTTCAGCTGTAGGAGAGCCGCCCGTATGTATGGCCGCATCGGCATTGTTTGCAGTGAAACACGCCATAGAAGCTGCCAGAAAGGAACTATCACAGGAGTCCTTCTTCCGTCTTGGTATGATCATTGTTTAGATACTGGTGTTGATAAAACAAGTCAACATGGCTTTTGGAACGAGCGAGCGAGTTTAGTTTAACACCACAATCAGCAATCTTCCAGCTATGTGGCGGCGGTGTGTAAATAATCGAGTCTGGACCAGACAATCCAGTTATCAACAGCTGGAGCATGAATCTGCTCAAGTGGGAACCGATGACGTGTCAACCAAGTCAGCGAGCCTGTCCACCCGATCCCGTTAGTCGCCTATTACGACAAGCAAATTCGCCTTTTATGGCAAGCATGGGTTGCGGAAGGCCTATTCTACCCCAGGGTCTATAAAAATTATAACAACGACATCTGCTTTATCAATAACTGAAAGCGGCTACACCCATCTAAGATACATTTTCTTTTCATCTCAATATTTGCTTGAAATTGTATAAATACGGGCGAATGATGACAAGAGCATATCAGTGTCATTTCGCGAGGGACGGAGCACAGAAGCATCACCATACCGAGAAACACATATGGAAAGTTACGGCAACATTTTGGAAAGTTAAAAGAACATGCATACACTGCACATCTCTTTTAATATCATAAATGACACTATCCATTAAATGAAAGTAAATATATTTCCATCTCTTGTAGACGGCCCAGCAACAGTGGAAGTGGTTCAGACAGCCTGTCAGCTTGACAGCTCTCAGCTGGTGTACGGAACATAGGTCACCACGACTCATTCTGACATATTGTTGCGGAGAAATCAGAACTGGAGATTACGTGAGTGAGTGAGTTTAGTTTTATGCCGCACTCAGCAATATTCCAGCTATATGGCGGCGGTTGCTGAAGGCCTATTCTACCCCGGATCTTCACGGGTTACTGGAGCTTAAGGAGCTATGTTAAATTCACACTTGTCGCAAACAATCTTCCTACTGATTTCCCTCAGTGAATGACACTATATATTGTTATATATGTAATTTTCTGTGACAGCCAATTCTTCATAGTTCATCGATCAGAACGAGAAAAAATATTTTGAAAAAAAATAATGACGAAGAATTAACAATCACAAAACATATAACCTTTACATATAGTGTCTATTATTAATATTTAACCTTTTAAACTACTGCCAATGCTGTTATTTGTATTGTTTCTTCATTAAATGCGTAAATATTCAACATATAAAACGTATTGATCATGAATGATCGGTGAATGGGTTTTGATTACGTCACTTTTAACGAAATTCAAGCAAAATCATAAATTCAATAAATGGGATTCACATTATACCCATGTTGGAATCGAACCCAGCTAGGTCTTCGTTGCGTCGAGCTAGCACCCTTATCACTTTGCTTCCCCAATTCCATACCATCCTAAAGAGAATCTTGTGATTGATATTGTGAGCAAAGTTACATTGCCTCTGGGTACAACTGTACGTTTATCAAGAAGCTTGAACATTCAATAAATGGGGCTTCCTGTAACTACCAACATTCGTTACCAAGGACATTATCTAAGACATTTCAAACGGTGAACAAGTACGAAAACGATATTGCTTCAAACTCTTATGTACATTTTAAGCCATAAAGGATATTTCATGTAACTTGTAAAATATGATTTATCTTTGATTGACAGACGTGAAAAATGTGATATTTGACATTTTCACGAGTGAGGTGTGTACGGGCTAGTATGTGATATGTCATGTGATTAGTGAAATCAGAGGCCATTGTCTCTGGTGAAATATGATTCATGCCATTGACTGACGTAAAAAATGACGTTTTTCGCGTCAGGAGGACACTATAGTATTTTATTTACTGTTAGCTTGCAATTTTTCTTAAACACAATTGAATGGTGTATATCCGAGAAATGTAAATTTTACAAATTGTAAGCTTGTGACTGTTTACTTCTTTGACAAAGACTTGGTTGGAAAGTAAAATAAAAACTGAGACATTATATATGTATCTTTTGTTCATTGTCATTGTTCTATTGTGGTCAGTATTTCCAGTAGCATCCATCAAATGACCTCATTGATCACTTATTGATCACACTGAAACTCGGGGCATGAATACAACAGAACCACAAACTAACATTACGGACGAGAGAAAAGAGAGATTAGGAGTGAGTGAGTTTAGTTTTACGCCGCTTTTAACAATAATCCTGCAATATCACGGCAGGGGACACTAGATATAGGCTTAACAAATCGTTACCACGTGGATCGTCAGCGTGACGAGCTAACGCTTTAACCACTAGGCTACCCCGCGACCCCAGGAAAATTAGGAAAATATTTAACAATAAACATATACAGGTATTGAACGCTGCAAATCGAGTGAAATAAAGTTACTTGAAGATAAAATGCCAGTTTTGAACGCTGTCAGCAGGTAACTCAAGTGTTTTAACACAGGTGAAGTTTTCTTCGTAGGAGGTTTGACATGTGATGCCCAGGGCTCCATTTCACAAAGCTCTTGTAAGCCTCAGATCTTGTAAGTATTCTGGTAGCATTCGTCTCCAATACTATAACATTGGCTTACGAGAGCTTTGTGAAATGGGGCCCAGGTGTGCTTTTGGTAAAATGCATAAGTTAGCATTACCATTTATTTTTGGGGGGTAGAATGTAGTTCTCTCTGTAGTGAAATGCCACTTAAGTACCAGTATTTAATGAAATGATTTGCTGTTGACCAGCCAGGAAAATGTGCCATGGTTCCACTGTCTGCTTTCTAATGTCGGTTTAAACATCACATATCTGCCATCAGAAATTCATTACTCTGCAACTACATTATGTGCTCCAATTTGTTACCTCTCTGGACCAGACAATCCAGTGATCAACAACATGACTATCGATCTGCGCAACTGGGAACCGATGGCTTGAGTCAACCAAGTCAGCCAGCCTCACCACCCGATCCTGTTAGTTGCCTCTTACGACAAGCTGAGTCGCCTTTTGTGGCAAGCATCAGTACAGAGGAGTAACCTCTTTTAAAGGCCGAGAATAATGTATCATGATTTCATCTCGTTTCGTGAAATAAACTCATATTGATAAACTTGTGTTTTCTTCTTTTTTTTGAGTGTTTGTTTTGGCATCAGGTTGTTTTTAACAGTCGAAACTTTATTAATTAAACTTTACCGTACCAGTGCCGGCCAAACTCTAAAGGGAAACTGTTACGGCTGTGTACTGGTCCAGTTCAACGCCGATGTGCAAAATAGTACAAAACCACAAAAGGACATTTTACATAGTACCAGGGTAGACACCTATATGTCTTTCTAATAGTGTTTCTAAGCGATACACGCCCCAGTTCCAGTATGTCATAATGGGACCGATTCTCTAACGCTACGTGGCCAGTATTGGCCCAGTTACTAGTACCGTGACATTAGCTGGGGAGCTGACAGATATAAAAGACTCATGGTGGTGGTCATTTTTCATACTTATAAGACAATAATGCTGTAGTGTGGCCATGGCAGTCAGGCTCATGATCAGCTCAGGCACTAGTCTATCTCACAGTCCCTGAGCCAGGTTATTTCGCCTACTGCCAAACTTTCTCTGCAGCGCTAAAGCCTTAAATAAAGCAAGTCTAGATTCCCTCAGGTTCATGTCTCCTTGGGGCTCCTTTTCAATTAAAATGGGTTTGTTTGTTACTATATAAAGTATATATATTCAGAGACTAAGCCTTACTCAGGTCTCATGCCTCAGCAAAGACAACGAATTCAAACCCATGAACTTCCCAGACAGTTGTGATTCAAGGCTCCCCAACACACCCAACATGTCAGAAGGGCTGAGCATCTGGAAATGAGCAGGTATGGTCAAACGTAGAAAGATAACCATGAGCACCTCGATTTGAAACCAAACTGATATGACTGAACTAAGAGTATGAAAAATACAACAAACATCACAGTTTCTTCACACTTTTATCAACATTTCGAACATAATAATGTGTTCAACTCATCTGATGATGTCGATGTGATCAGTGATGAAAGACAATGTATAGATTGTGAATCTCAACATCATACAATGGAAAAACAACAACGCATGATACAATCACCTTGAAAAATAAGCAAATAAATAAATATATTACTATTATTGCAAAATCCCTCACAAAATATGGAATTTCTGAGATAACATTTAAAAAATGTCAAGAATATTTTCACAACTACATCCCTGCTGCAGGTTTGTGAGATAAAGATACATGTCGTTCAATCCTGGATTATTTCTTTTGACTTGTTGATACTATTTACATCAACAGACATGGAATTGTATATGTGAACATTACACAAACCAATAAACCCAGTATTCTGAAAACAAAACGTAATGAAATTGGATGTTAAAATAAATACTGGAATGTTATGACACTGCAATGATAAAGTCACACAGATAATGCTTTCACATACTTGTCTGTCCATCTTCATCACCAAGTTTTACTGTAAATCGAGTAATGCAATAAACAAGCATTTCAACAGTGCATGATACTAGCATAAACAGCTTCACTGGGATGTACTTCCACACAGATTACATAAAAAAAACAAGTTAGAACTGAGTAAAACACACCTGACGTGTTTCTGTCAATGTCAGTATTCAACCAGTGTTCACTGCATCTGTTGTAACAAAGTAGAAAGTTTGTTTGCAGAATCCCACAGTTATTATTCTTATATATTTTTTGTTAAAACAGAATTGGGAGAAAATGTTATTCTGTCTGGTTGGATATTCGCAGCAAGCAAACACCTGTTCAATCATGTAAATTTAAAGATAAACATGACACATATCTTGTCCAGGATCCTGTTTCACAAAATGATCTCAGCACTAAAAGTGCCTTAAGCCTATGTCACTTCCAATAAGTTCCTCTTAGTACTAAGGTTGTTTTGTGAAATATGGCTATTTCTTCACAATGGTTAAATGCATGAATAGTCATAATATTGATAACATTTGGCAGATGGGCAAACAAAACAACATTCAACAATTTTGACTTAAAATTCTCTACATGCATATTCTTCAATCATCCTACAGTGGAAAAAATTGGCATGAAATATAGTCTTGTAACTGACACACAAGACAGCAACAACATAGCCTCAAATCTCAAACTTTTACACTAGAGTTAAACATTAATTGCTAAGAAATCTTAGGTAGTCTACCTGTAGATTAGATATCTTTAATTTATACATTCAAAACCTCATGTGAATGCATTTACATCCAATGATATGATGTAGCTGGTAACGGCAAAATTAAGATTAGACAAAAATACTTATATTTGTGAGGATTTAAACACAATGGAATAGGGCCACATATGTATGATGTTTATCAATGTTTATGATCCAATCCTAACCTGCCAATATACTCCACCTTTCCCAACACCACCAAACTTTCACAGAAACCTTCAAAATAAATACATTCACAGATGCTGTCTTTGCTGTGATTGTCTTAGAGATATGTTTTTAAGAAAACGTGGCATGAATAAGAACAAAGTTTGTTTTTGCATACAAAAAAATTCCTAGTAGTATTTCTTCCAGGTGAATCTCAAACAAGTAGGTACATTTGAGATCTTCTGTCCATACTAAAAATCAATCTCATTGCAGGACATTTTTTCATGTAAGTCAAATAGATAGCAAAGCTTTACATTTAATTAGTATCTTAGGTATTTTGGCAAAAATCATCAAAGAAATTATAGCAAAATTCATGTGTAAGTCCGAGCTTCTATTTAATGGTCACTACACAGCAGTAGGTACAAAGAACTTGATATACAGTAACAGTTTTAAGGGAGAAGTATTGCTAGCAGATCAATGGACGGTTTGAAAAAAAAGAAATACGTGATCTGTTATTAGGTATGAACAATTTGGTCAGGTGGATCATAGAATGCTTATAACTGAAAGCCAGGATCTCGAAATATTCCAAAATGTTGAGACAGATTCAAAACACAACATATATGCATCTACATGTGCATATTTCCTTTTACACTAAAACCATCATGAATGAAATAAGACATTTTGACATGAAGGAAGATAAAAATAATCATGATGAAAATGAAATCATATCACATGAGCAAAAAACAGTAAAACATTGATAATGAATAACATGGGGCATTAAGTCATTTGTAACAGTAGGAAAGACTTCATACAATGGTACAATTTGTGTCAAGTGCACAACTTCAAATACGTCTTGCTCTTGGCATATTCATAAAATCAGATTAAAGTATGGACGGAAAGATTGGTGTCGGTATTAACGTACGTATCAACACAAACCAAACCTGTAACAAAAGATAAAACATTTGAAAAATGCCAACAAATGATATGTTAATAATTTAATTTCCTCTCAAATGCAACTTCCAATAACCAAACTTGGTTTCAAACCAATTATTCATTGGCCCAATACAGAATAATATGTAATAATTTCTTGACAATATATTTTCAGTTTTACTTAAAAAGGTCGTCTTTCAAAATAAGTTTTTTATTCCATAGACTTATTCTGAGTTAGGTAGGCATGTGTGTGTGTTTGTTGCTAACGCCTCACTCAGTGAGTGAGTGTGTGAGTTTAGTTTTATACTGCACTCAGCAGTATTCCAGCTACATGGTGGTGGTCCGCAAATAATCGAGACAATCCAGTGATCAACAGCATGAGCATCAATCTATAAAATCTCTTAGTATGTGACGATGACCTGTAAATGATGCCTGGACTAGAAAATGCAGTCAACAATACCCTAAGCATCGATCTAAGCATCAGTGCATGATACGATGACATGCATGAAGCAAGTCAGTAAACCTGACCTCCTGATGCTGTGATAATCGGTTGGTGGATATGGTAGAATTCCATTTTTATTTGTCATAGATTAATCTGTTCATATAATAGATAAAATGAGAGGGTCATTATATGCAAACAATATAATGCTATTTATAAATATACAAACACTTTAGCTCACTTCTCAACGATACATAAAGAGAGACAGTTTTCATTGGTTGTTATCTTAAACATTAATAGCTTATATCATGATATTACCAATTGAAGATGGTAATAGCAATTGCTTTTAGCAATATTCAAGCAATGCTACATTAGGCGACACCAGAAATGAGCTTCACACCCATATGAGGAATCAAACTCGGGTCTTCAGCGTGGTGAGTGAACGCTTTAATTATTAGGCTACCCCACCTCAGAATATTTGTATTTATGCAGTGATGGGAAAGTCTCTGCAACATTGCCAAATAATTTATTATTTATGTGTTCAACATGGACAAGCGTTTGTGAAATGAAAGTTGTTCATTACAATAGAGGTAATTATAGGCAAGATGTAAGAATCTTCATTAAAACAATGCCTCCATTGTAATGAAGTGGCTTTTCCACAAGATTTGGTTTTAATAAAGCACTCAGCCGTATACCAGCTATATGGCGGCAGTCTGTACCGGGTATATACATGTGTGTGCATGCATGTGTGTGCATACATGTGTGTGTGTGCATGTGTATGTGTTTGTGAGCGTGCGTGAGCAATAGTTTTTCCTTATTAGAAAGACATCTTGGAAATCAATTTCTATGATACAGACAAAACAAATTCATCATCCAAGTGAACAATGTATTTTATCCCAAAGTCAGCACATCCTGACTGCCAAGGGACATAACTCTGTACAGCACATTGCAGTGCATAAGTTACCCTATTCATTATGTTCTAAAATCTTGATAAAGAATGTACGAGATGTGATACATATCAATAATCATGCAATACCTCCATTACTGGGTCCTGGTTCACAAAGCTCTCATAAGCCTAAGATATTGTAACTTTTCTCAAAGCATTGACACCTCCTAAACTGTAATAGAGACTTAGAACAATCCTAATGCTATGACAGCTTTGTGAAAAAGGGCCCTGGAGCTGTTCTGTCTAACACAAGGACTAGACTGAAGGTTCCTATCACATACCGACATTGCATAGTCCACACTTAAAAGTGATCGCATAGTATCAATAGAATTCTGTAACAAATGACAGCTTAAAGCTCTCTGTGTGTGTAAACTCAGAGTAAAATGGACGGAGAAGTACTGATTTGGAATGTGCAAATCATTAACAACAAATATCACATAAATATGCTTTGATATAACAACCATTGAAGATTTCAGATCATTCTCCGCACAAAAATAAATACATGTGTTGGAATATCTTTGTTCAGTCATTAAGGTAACTCTGTTCCTTCAAACCAGCTTTATATTCACTGCAGTAAATGATTGTTTTTGTGAATCAAAATAGCTAAACTTTCCCTAAATCTGCAGTCTGTGGGCGAGTTGGGTTTTATGCCAGTTTTAGCAATATTCCACCAATATACACAGGACAGCCGAAATGGGCTTTACACATTGTACCCCTGTGGGGAATTGAACATGGGTCTGGCGTGATGGGCAAAGGCTCCAACCACTGGGCTACCTCTCCAACCTGGGACACTATAAGCTGTCATGAAGATGGTATTTAAAAAGTTACTTCCTTCCAAACCTACACGAAGGAGTCCATTAAGATGGTATATGCACAAATCAGGTTTGGCATGAGGTAACAATGCTTTGACAGTAATCCAGATATATGTGGTTGTGTCAGCTTAATATATGAGAAAAACACTTAGTGATGCATGTTGCAGATGTTGTACAGGTGCAATTCATGATGGCATGGTGTTGACAACTACAGCATATAATGAAGAGAAAATTTGTAACCATTAATACATTTCTGGCATGCATAAGGGGTGCAGTCCCCCAACCCACCCACCCATTCCATTACTGGGCCACCTGTGACTCAATACAGATCAAAAACAAATACCACTGCAGTGGAACCATTCTCTTCCCAGAGAGGTTATTCAAGTGATATCTTCCCACAAAGCCTCTGTTCTAATACTCCCCTTTCATGGTGTGTGTTCAGGATTTGTGACTGTGAATCAGATTTAGTTGTGCAATCAGTGACGTTGTCTCAACAGTGAACATTTGCAAAGACTCAGTTATTTCTGCATACATTGGGAAAGCTAGAACCTCTTAACTTGTGTGATATGCAGATATTTCTTCAAGACAGAACTCAGTCATATAACGGCAGATCAATGGCATCTCCAAAACCTTCGCTGACAGTGGACAAGCTAGCCATTAGCCATTAAATGTCTTGTGAGTGAGTGAGTTTAGTTTTATGCCGCTTTTAGCAATATTCCAGCAATATCACAGCAGGGGACACCAGAAAATGGGCTTCACACATTGTACCCATGTGGGGAATCGAACCTGGAGTTCTTTGGTGTGACAAGCGAACACTTTAACCACTAGGCTACCCCACCGCCCCTAAATATCTTGTGTTTTATATCAGTATAAATTATCAGCAGAGAAGGGATATTTGTAGCCCCACTTTCTATTACTAGTTTCTGATTTTTAATTAAACATGAAATACTGAGTCCATTCTTCGCACATTTATCAACATGGCGGCAGACATACTGAGTCTAAGTTGATGTAACACATGTTCTGATTGGATAGAAAGAGGGGAAATCATCTGTGCTGGGATTTCTTGCTGCCAGGGGATTTTACAATAATTGGGAATTATGGCTGTATTAGAACCGAGGTTAGTTAGGAAGATATAACTTGAGTAACCTCTGTGGGAAAAGAATGCAGTGAAACCCACAGGTGGTGTTAAAATAACAATGATCATCAATGAGCCTTGGATTCGAACCCAGTTTAAACTGATCCTGACACATGAACTATAGCACTTAGACCACTGAGCCACCTTCAGCCCAATGAACTTTTGAGACATCCACAGATATTGCAAAATCCTGAATTACCTTGGATTGTTTACTCGTGTATCCATTATCTCCAGTTTGGACTGATAAATCAGTTCTTCAGTTCAATTCAAGTCCCTGTTTAAAAGGAGTTGCTATGTGACAGAAAATTGTAATGGTAAACACAATTTTTAAGAGTTCTACAAAAAAGCCTGCATCAATAATCATAGGTCCCTTTCTTCTTCTTGGACTTCTTGCCTGAGACAGTTGGCAAAGCATCGAGTCGGGATGGTCGCCGAAGCACAGCGTCATCATTATGCAGCTGACCATGAACTTGGGCAGCACGGAGGTCCCGACTCATTGGTTCTTCAGTTCGTGTGAAAGCATTTCCATTGGTGCCATAGGATTCACGGATTTCACGCATACCTGGTGAACAAGAAGTCATTATGATCAGTGTTGATGTTATCACTGGGTTGTCTGGTTCAGACTTGATCATTTACAAGACTGCTTTATGCAACAATGCCAAGTTCAACTGATGTATGAGTTATTATCATTGTATCATTACACATTAGAGTTATTTATTAGCTGAAATATTGCTGAATGCAGCGGTAATTAAACAACCAAACCAAGCATTTCAACAACAATATCACTAACAATTCAGTCCCATGAAAATTGAAGAAGGGAAAAGTCAAGTAATCTTATACTCAGTTTTGCCCGTCCATTGTATCACTCTTTTCTGGGCAGCAATCGCTGTCCATCAAACAACACATCAATATGGACCATATTTACATTTCTTGAAGGAATATGACGTTCTTGACACAATTGTATTCTCTTGCACTGAGCACCAAATTTTTTTGATTGCAATACAAGTGTTTATGTAGAAAACTCTCTGAAATTTACACCTAAAATGCTTCTGCTGTCCATCCAAACCTACAGTAGATGTTATGTTTCAGGGAATCAATCTTATCATATCTGAGTCCTAGTCAGTGAACTAAGGCTACAGAAGCACTGTTTTATCATGTATGTTTTAGAGTGAGTCAGCGAGTTTAATGTTACGCTGCTCTTTGCAATGTGCCAGTAATAACATGGCAAGGAACACCAGAAATACGCTTCACACATTGCACCCATGTCAGGAATCGAACACGGGTCCCTGGCAGGACAAGCAAACACTCCAACCACTAGGCTACTCCTGTGTGCTTGAGAACCTCTTACATGCCCTTGCCCTTAAATGTGACTTAAAGTAGTGGGCTTCTCTTCCAAAAACTGAGGTTTGAGATCCTATGTTGAGTTTACACTACACTGGAGTACTTACTGATCTTGTTGCCTGAGTCTGGAGACTGCATCAGCTGGGTAGCACGGCGAGACTGAAAGTACGAGTTGGAGATGTCTTCACTCTGTCGCAGTTTCTGTAACAGAAGCCATATCAAATACATACATGGTATCAGTCTGTCTGCTATGAAGAGTATAAAGGCATACACACTGATATATCTCAGCTTCTCCACTAACAAGGCATAATTCAGCTAAATGATCTTGGATCTACATTGATTGTAAACTTGAGTACGCAAGTTATTATTGATCTTCAGCTACAATGATTGTAACACTGTGCGTAGGCGTTACGATCACCTCTGTGCAAAGATGCCATTGTGGAATGGTCACTTAAATGAACTGATCTTTCAGCTACAATGATTGCAAGCATAAGCATGGGAGTTACGATCATCTCAGTGTAAAGATGGTATTGAAGAGTAGAGTCAACAAATTGACCTATCAGCTACTGTGAATGACTGGAACACTAGATGACAAAATAAATTTAGTTTAAAGACGGCTTTATTGAACCGGGCTGTTTCAACCAATTCATCCTTGATGTCAGTGATAATGAGTTTACATGTGGGAGTTACAAATACTCTAGTGCAAAGCTGCTTTGTGGAGTAGAGCCTTGGTCAACAAGTAAATGACCGCTTTGACGTATACAGGTGTATAGCTCTGCAACTTGATATCTAGGTTGTTTCATGAATAAAATGGTCAGCTTTGATGTGATATATTTGAAATTAGTCACCTCTTTTAGTCTCTGGTCATCATAACCTTCATAGGTGTCTCCATTTGTTGACGGTGACCGCAGGTCATATGCCCTCCCTGGCATCACTCCTCCTGACAACAGACAAAAGAACTGTCACATCAGTCTATATCTAACAGTCAGGTCAATGATATCACATGAATACATCTCCAAGTAATTCTTTGCTGTCAAAGAAAATACTTGTTCAGTGTTTTTGTATCAACATAAAATTTATTTGAAAAATTAGTTAACTGTAATCCTTTTGCACCTGTGTTTTGAGAAAGTGACTTCAATAACAGAACAGTGATCCAATGAGGAGATATAGTATTACTACCACAAATAAATCTATAATTACACATAAAACTACTTCTCACTGATCATCGTAGACTGCCTCACTCAATTAATGAGGCATCATTCTTTTATCATAGACGTATGACTTGAAATTATGAGTGAGAGTTACCTCCTCTTAGCAAATAGTCAATACATATTCCACAATTTACATGTACTTCAAAGAACTCAATTCTAGTTTGTATCTTAAAGTCAAGACAGTTAATCCATCTTCATTTTTTTCATTATTTACATTGTGATTTGAAAATAACAAATTATCTGAATAAGAGTTACCTCCCCTTAGCAAGCATTCAAGTCAAATCCACATAACACAATCTTACATACAACCCAAAGTACTTTTTTCTACTTTGCATTGTCAAAATCAAAAGAGGTAATTCCATCTACTCACCAGGACCACTAGATGGCAGTGCTGTCTTCTCAATTGTCATTTTGGGGAGGACCCACTTATGCGTATCTTCATCCCACTTGCATGTCATCTTGATCCTGTCCAGGTTGCTATAGTTACAGTCTTTTCGTATACATGGTTGAACACGATCCAGTAGCGCCTCCAACAGCAGCATCTGCTTCTCCTGTTTCCGGATTGTGTCCAGGTAGTCGATACGGTCAAACTCAAACTCAGACCGTTGGTCCAGGAGTTCAACCTCAAGTGCCTCAATCTGTCAAAACACAAGAGTGTAAGCAAGACTCTGCATCTGGGTCACAACGTATCATGTCCATCGAATGAGAAATCCAAATAAAGGGCAGTGTGTAAGACACAGTGTGTGTGTCTCCTCTGAAGCCCATGGATGTTTGGGGCTTTTTTTGTCTTTGAAACCTAGGTTGCTTAACTGCCTGTTTACTTTTCTATCACATGAGTTATCACATATTTATACCTTCCTCCCAATCTCAAAAGAAACGGATTGCTTGAAAAATCGAAAAAACCTGTAGAGGTTGCAGATTCTTTGAATAGAGTCCTCCTTGGGGTACTTATAAGCACTTAAATGTTCTTTAAATTCTTGTGACAGTTGTAACCATATTTTTGAAATAAAAATATGTACAAAACAAAAACCATCGTTTTTGTCTTGTGAGACCACCCCCACAAGGCCCCTGGCCCCATGACAGCCAAGAGCAGGTAACTCTTAGGCTATAGCCTCAAGCCAAACACTTCCGTTCTGTAACCAATACAGACAGAATGTGGGGAGGCTGGTGGCCGTACCCCAAGGAAGACTCTATTCAAAGACTGTTCGACTCTTTTTCACAGAGATCCTCCTTGGAGTATAAGCATAAGACAGACTCCTAAAGACTGATCTTAGGGAGAGGCATTCTGTCTGCTTGCAAACCTGACATATGATGATAATTTTTATTACAAAACGAAAGTAACAAGGAATCACACTTACCTGGTCACGTGACCGTCTGTGTGTGCGGACCAGGGCCAGGATAATACATGGTCTAACCCTACTAATCTGGAAGATAGCCGTAGGGTGCCACAAAAAATTGCTACCCCTCCTTATTTTTGTACTGAAAAACGGGAGCCAGGACAGGCGACCGATATCACCAAGTTCTATTCACAGGCACCGGCCAAGGCACTAGGGAAGGACTCAGACAGTCTAGACCAGTAAACAAAATACCACCACCATAATAGAGAGCACCACCGGGATAAAAGATGGAAAGTATAAGATAAGACACCACCACCAGTCTACTTGTTGCAGCTACAACGTCAAATGATCATTCAATTTGCGAGGTTAGCTCAATCGACTAGGGCGCTCGTGCCCTGCCCACTGGTGAGAACTGACTGGCCAAACCGAGCAAACTCGCTTGACAGTCTGTCTAACTGGTAATGATGGATGAATGTGCTCGGTCGGCTCCAAATAGCCGCGGAGCAGATCTCCTCAATGGGCAAGGCAGACGCATACGCCTTAGACGTCACCACAGCCCTAACCGAATGAGCTTTCAAACCCTCAGGGGGCGTACAACCTTTCGAGGTGTATCCCATACAAATGGCCACCTAGATACGGTCTGGTTGTTTGCCGGAAGGCCAGCCTTGCCGCCACCACAACAGCAGAACAATTGATCATTCTTCCTAATGTCCTTTGTTCGTTTGATATAAGCCTTAAGGGTCTTAGAGGACATCTAGGAGGTGAGCATGTCTAAGAGAGGTACGCAGCGAAGGCTGCGTGAAAGCAGGGAGCTCAATAGGTGCCGTTACGTGAAAGGTGCTATCTCTCTGAGGACGGTAAGTATCTGGCAGTCTGATGCTCACTCTGTCTTTGTGAAACACTGTTAAGTCTGGGTTGGCGGACATAGCATGTATGTCTCCTACCCGCCTGCCAGAAGTTACCGCCACAAGAAAAGCAGTCTTCCATGTCAACAGCTGGAGGGAAAGAGCCAACAGGTTGTGAAGAGGACTGGACAACCAATCAAGAACAACTGGCAAGTCCCACGGGGGACTAATCTGATCGACAGACGGATGGATTCTGTCCACGCCTGCTAGGAAGCGCTGAACTAGAGGGTGCTGCCCCAATAATGTACCGTCAACAGGAATGTGGAAGGCAGAGATTGCCGTGGAGTAACCTCTAACCATAGAAGCGGCCAGACCGGCTTCCAGCTTAGATTGTAGGAACTCCAACATAGATACTAGACCTCAGTCTCGCACTCCTCCCCAGTCCCCTCCTCCTCCATGTCCATCTCTCCACGCTCCTAGGACCGGGAACTCTTGCCATAAAGCGAACGCGACGAGGGCGTTACCAAAACTGAACACGAAGGAACAGAGGGACTGAGAAGGGCCGAGACACTTGGTTACTCGACAGCCCAGGGAGAGGACGGGGTGCTAATGCCCCCAGCGACTGGGCAGTGCTAGACTGCCTTCCCACTGTGGCACTAGGCGCGCTCATGACCGAAGTCGAGCCGCCGACACCAGGTGTCATTGCCCCACCTGCCCCACAGGTCAAGCTGGGGCCGACTGCCCTAGGCAAGTCCATTGGTGTGCCCGAAGCACAGGAACCACCATGTCCTCCCAATGAAGATCGGGCGTCGAGCTCCTTTACGGAAACCAGACAACGCCGAGTCTATCATAGATTGGACCGAAGACATTTGCTGATGGAACAAGGCGTTAATGGATTCAAAAGATATTAACGGTGTTTGTGAAGCAGGGGGTGGTGCAGGGGATACAGAAGCAGGCCAAGGGGAAGGGTCCCTAGCAACCCTGGCCTTCTTGGCTGACCCCTCCGAGGAGGAAGATGCACTCTTTTTCTTGCGCAAGTGCTTAGAAGGAGGATCCTGCGCCCAAATATCCCCCACCCCCGCCTTAAGCAGGTTGGAGTAAAACAAAAAGTCTGCAAGGCGGGACTTTCTAGTTTCGGGAGTAAATCCCGCACAAACGTCACATGTCTGGTCATCATGGTGACACTCGACAAGGCACCTCAAGTATGCATCATGGAGGTCTTTGGCAGGGATGGATGATTTGCATGTTGTGCAGGGTTTAAACTGCAAAACAACAAATAGCCCCGTGTGTTGTGTAATGTAACAATGATGAAACAAAACACACATGGGCGCAAAGCTAACTAACTAGTACTACCTACATAGAAAAGTTATAAGCTAAGTGCCTCTACACCATAATTTACAACAAACACAAAGGTGAAGGACAGAAAAGGAAGTGTTTGGCTTGAGGCTATAGCCTAAGAGTTACCTGCTCTTGGCTGTCACGGGGCCAGGGGCCCTGTAGGGTGGTCTCACAAGACAAAAACGATGTTTTTTGTTTTGTACATATTTTTATTTAAAAAATACACATATAATATTTATAAAAAACACAACTGTCGCAAGAATTTAAAGAACATATAAATGCTTATAAGTACCCCAAGGAGGATCTCTATGAAAAAGAATCTTGACTTTTCTTTAGCAGAATCTTACTACATCATAAGGTCAGGAATCCCCTGTTTCCATGGATGGATGGATGGATGGATGGATGGATGGATAGACGGACAGATGGACAACCCTACTGAAACTTAGTTTGCATGTTTTTCTTTTGCTTCTATATTTCCAAACAAATTTGGAGAGGTAATAAAAGCATGGCTACTTAATACCAGACACTCATCTTACCTTCTGTTTCTCCTTCTCCAGAAGTTTGTTCTTAGCTCTCACTTCATCATGAATGTTGTCATAGATGGCAATCATTATGCCATCATCATCCATGTTGGCAATGGCCTCTATCAAAAACAGAATACAAATTGCTCAAATATTCTTATTCACGTGTCCATCTGAACTACATGTGGTCAAAGAAAACAACATGAGTGAGACAATCAAGCCTGCTCAAATTGCTCAAATATTCTTATTCACGTGTCCATCTGAATTACATGTAGTCAAAGAAAACAACATGAGTGAGACAATAAAACCTGCTCAAATTGCTCAAATATTCTTAGTCACGTGTCCATCTGATCTACATTTAGACAAGGAAAACAACATGACTAAGGCAATGGAGCCTGCATTTATTGGTGTCATATTGTGGGTAAGTAGAGAATACCTACTTGTAACTCTGAATTCCATGACTCTTGAAAAAGAGACAATTTAAACAAATCATATACCTGCAGTTATGCTCTAATTAATGTATCAAAAACAATAGTACTTGATGTATGACTGAATGATGTGTCTGAGGCGATATCTGAGACTGTGTGTCAAGAGTTCATACCTGCAAGTTTCTGCTTCCTTTCTTCAGCATATCTCTTCCTCTTCTTCCTCCTCTCCTTCACCTCACGGTTGTTCTTGTTCTCTCCTCCAACCATCTGCTGCTGAAGTTCCTCCAGACGTCTGCATAAAGATGAAACCAGAAACATGAGGGAGAGGCAGAGTTATATGGAATGGAAATCTTTGTCATGGTGAACATTATCAGTGATGTGGAACAATCCAGTTAGTGATATAAGCAACAACAGAATCATTGTCATGAGGAATCACAGTCAATGACATAAAGATCAGTAAAGACGTTTTTTCATTTGGATGAATATACAATGATCTGAGGAACACGATCACCAACATGAGGAACCATACAGTCAGTGAAAGGAAGAACAGTGAAGTGTTTCTCATATGGAACAAAAGGTAAAGACATGATTCTGTTTTTGGATCTATGGTCATTGATATGAGGAACAATACAGTCATTTGCATGAAAAACAACAATCAACAACATGATGAATAATACAGTCAGTGACATGAAGAACCATCAAGTCAATGACATGAGGAACAATGCAGTCAGTGACATGAAGAACCATTAAGTCAATGACATGAGGAACAATGCAGTCAGTGACATGAAGAACCATCAAGTCAATGACATGAGGAACGAAACAGTCAGTGACATGAAGAACTATCAAGTCAATGACATGAGGAACAATGACGTGAGGAACGATGCAGTCAGTGACATGAAGAACCATCAAGTCAATGACATGAGGAACGATGCAGTCAGTGACATGAAGAACCATCAAGTCAATGACATGAGGAACGATGCAGTCGGTGACATGAAGAACCATCAAGTCAATGACATGAGGAACAATGCAGTCAGTGACATGAAGAACCATCAAGTCAATGACATGAGGAACAATGCAGTCAGTGACATGAAGAACCATCAAGTCAATGACATGAGGAACGATGCAGTCGGTGACATGAAGAACCATCAAGTCAATGACATGAGGAACAATGCAGTCAGTGACATGAAGAACCATCAAGTCAATGACATGAGGAACAATGCAGTCAGTGACATGAAGAACCATCAAGTCAATGACATGAGGAACGAAACAGTCAGTGACATGAAGAACTATCAAGTCAATGACATGAGGAACAATGACGTGAGGAACGATGCAGTCAGTGACATGAAGAACCATCAAGTCAATGACATGAGGAACAATGCAGTCAGTGACATGAAGAACCATTAAGTCAATGACATGAGGAACAATGCAGTCAGTGACATGTAGAACCATCAAGTCAATGACATGAGGAACGATGCAGTCAGTGACATGAAGAACCATCAAGTCAATTACATAAGGAACAATATAGTTAGTGACTGGAGGAATGGTATAATCAGTCCAGGTAAGAAAGGAGCAACCAAGAACCAACTTAACACGTTGACTGCCTCTCACAAGTATAGCACTTTTACCAATTCTGGTCATTTTGCCACTACAAGTTATCTTGTAGCTATATTAGTGGTATTTTAAAACAAGTTTCAAATGTTGACAGACAGGCACAAGAAAAAAATGACTGCTTCTGGTGCCAATTTGCCAACATGTGAAACTTGTTTTGAAATATCTCTGATGTAGCTACAAAATAACTCATAAAGGCAAACTGGGCAACACGTTGAGTATGACAATGTCTCGTCATGTCAGACATGTGACCATCCAATTCACTTGTGACTGTACTCACTTCCTGACTGCCTCCTCAGACTGAATCTGACCACTGGCCTGTTGCTGCTGACCAGAAAGTTCATTGGGGGTGGTGGTCAGCGCCTGGCCGGATCCACTTTCAGATCTATACTGGAAGCACAATTTGTACAATGTACACATAGCAAAATGCATTACTTCATACCAGATTACTACAATTTATGTGTTTAATACGTGTTTCATCACCTAGTCATTGTTACCTAAGAGAACTTACACTGGTATCTGTTTCTCTCTCGATTACCTCCCCTTGAGGGTCCATTACCTCCCCTTGAGGGTCCATATACTCCATCTCTGTAACACACAAGCAGTGACTCAGTAAGTTGGGTCCAAGCCACTATAAATTATATTCCAGTTATCTGACAAAGAGTCATTTTAATTTGCAAAGTATCCATTAAGTGGAGCAGTGTGGGGTGAGGGAGTGAGTGAGTTCAGTGTTACGCCACTTGTAGCATTATTTCAGCAATATCATGGCAGGGGACACAAGAAATGGGCTTCACACATTGTACCCATGAGGGGAATCAAACACGAGTCTTCAGCATCACAAGCTAACATTTTAAGCACTAGACTACCCCACCACTCAAGGTGCAGTACTTATATAACCAGGTTTGTGTACCACGTTGGTGGAACCCGTCAACACAGGCTTGAGGTCATGTGTGGTCATAGCTGAAATCATTAACTGGGAGGATTGGAATTCAAACTACACTTTTCCAGGCCCAACACACTCTGCACAGAATGTACACAATCATCATTCCTGGAATATGAAGATATCTCACATAAATTATACCTATTATTGTTCCAGAAAGACAGGATTTCCATTCAATTTGGGGAGAGCATGAAACTCAAAGCCAAGCTCATAAACATGCTTAAACAGACAAAATCTACATTCTCCTGATTAATGTTTTTAAACATAAGACAAGTCTTTCCTAGAATTCAGTCACTTTTGTTTCCATGAGGTACACATAACAGTTGCGAGAATCACAGACTTTGCTCAGACGAGACTTCATGATGATTTTTATTAACCACCACCTGGTGACCAACCAACCTCTCCTTTTTGCTTGTCATGTGTAAATTCAATGATAACCACTTCTGCCCCTTCCACACCCACATACACACAGCCACACCCACGTACATGTCCCCAGAGCAAAATGGGTGAACAATCTTACAATCATCATCACCATCCACATTGTAAACACCCTAATTACTCAGAACCAAGAAGCACTGACCAATGGTCACCAGCACATAAATCTCACCTGGTCCACTTGGCAAGTCACTTCCAGACATTACTGACGATGGACGATCACGTGGAGCAGCTGTGCTCCGTCCTTCATCATGTCCACCAGTTCTAGTAGTTGTCCCAGAACGAGACTTCTTCCGAGGTTTCGTGGGTCTTTCTTCCTGAAATCCCACTTCTTCCCTCTCAACCTCATTATCTTCTCTGGCTTCAGGGGATTGTTCTAATAACATAATTGAGATATCAAATGCTGAAAATATGTTTTATAATAATTATAGAGGATTAGAGGCTTGGATTAACAGATTAGGGAAAGAGAAGAACGTTTATCAGAAACAGTGAATTTAGTTTGTGATGTGCATTTGAAATGTTTTATTCAAACTGTTGTCATAATTAGTAAAACACATCACACTGGGCTAACTGAAAGAAATGGGTTAATACAACATATTTGAATGCAAATTGTTTTCCACCAGTCAAACTGCAAACGCCAGAAGTAAATCCACACAAGATGTATTTCTTCCCACAACATTGCTGAATGTACCTGTGAAGCCCCGCCTACACAAACAATACACAAATATGTCACTCCCAAAAGAAACCCATGAAATCTTTCTACATTCTAAAACAAAGAAATGAATGCATACCAGTGATCATTCAAAACAATTTCTGTGACTATTTCTTTATTTAATAGGATTACTCTAGCTGACTATCTAGACTTCTTACCTATCATCATGAATGCATAGAAAAACACTAACTTCGAGTAACCTTCAAACATTCTCTCAGATTCACATTATCAGCAGAGAGCACGACTCTGGGCAGTGTTTAACAAGGCAGTCTTGACTCTACAATTGCTGTAACTCTGTGTTAAAGTTGTGAAACGCTACATTAATTTGGTATGCCTAGAGGCTACAATAGTTTGTATGATTACCAGGGAGTTGAGACTGATTAAATTAGGCCAGTGAGACTGACATCCAATGATCAGAGGAAAAACAAAGCGCCTGTCATGGAGTGGTCAAGCTTGAATTCAGCGCTATATAAATAAATGATAAATACATATTCCAGTCCTGTGAAGAAATTAAATGATGTACAATACTGCCCAGTGTAACATGTGATAATCATAAACTTCAGTTATGGACCTTTATATATCTTGTCAAGAATTTGGAAGAGTGAATATTTATAAATCTGCATCCTGGGGCATAAAAATACTTTTCTTTGCTTTTATTCCATTCACATGAGATATACTCATACTAATAAATCTGCACCACATGAAACTCTCCTTAACATTTCAGTAATGACATACATCAGCTTGACAGGTGCTGCTGAAGAGTATATTCGAAATATACATATCCAGCTAGGGTTGTGTAGCACAGGTAAACAGGTCAGTATAACATATGGGGTGTATATAAGCGATAGCCTCAGGTACATGCATTCAGACGATCCAACAGCCTGCACTCTGCATGGGGAATTTAAGAAAGAGGTTAACTGACATGAAATTTCACAGTACTCTGCTTTTAATTCTAATAAAATATCACTATAACATCAATTATGAAAATGACATACCTGTTAATGGTAATTCTAAATGATGACGGTTTTGATTCAGAAACAATAGATGTGATTTTGGGTGCATAAATTGACTAATTTCAAAATAGAGGTTAATATGTCTTAATTTATATTCAAAGAATTTCAACATAAGGAGCATCTTCATGTATAGAACCCATGTGTGGATTTGAACTCGGACTTTGTTGTAGCAAGAAATAGCCATGAATACCAATAGTATCTTATTGACCTAAACAGTAAACAGAGCCATAATCTTGCCATCAAAAATGAAATTGCTTTGATCAATTTAAGTGTGGGTATATAGAACAAAACAAAATATTCCAATATTAAAACATCAGAACAGAAAACCAAGTTACTAATAATACCGTATAAAATGAAAAACAAAAATAAAAAGGTAAAACCCTATGTTGCTTCAACAAGATGATGACAATATTCTTCCTGTTACAAACATGATACAAGTAAGCTACAAATAGCATATACAAGCATACTAACAATGGCGTTATAACTGTATTTCAAGCATAACGATATTTCCCTATGTTGCAAGCATGGCTGAAAAACAAATCATGTCATTAAACACATTATACAAGCAAATGCATGTGAAATTGATTCACACAAGCCTGGCCACGATAAGCCTGGTATGTGTAATAAAACTGACATTGACAACTTGTACTGTTCTGGATGGTGTCGGAGTGAAATGAGATATATGAGAGATCAAAGACATTGGTGTTGAATTTCAGTGTCATTTCTTAACTGATGCTTTCAGACATATTTTATAAAAGCCCCTGCCTTCAAATTTTAGAGGCATTTTTGTTTATTCTAGATGGAACTATAATGGACTGGGTGTAACAACATAGAGCTGATAATACAGTGTTTCAAAAATCCCATCGCCTGTCAGTTTCATTCTGGCAATCAAATAATGGTATCTTATTGATCCATAGGCTACCAAATAATTTTTGCTTACAGTTTCAAACTGCAGATAATCTTGGATTTCATTTCATATGTGCTCAAAATGTAGTTATTAAATTTTGCACTGATAATAAAGTTGGGTTATCACATTTTGATAATTATTCCAGAAAACATAAACATCAAATACCATGTAGACTTATTCTTTCACAACTTTCTCATCATGATTATGTCATAAAAATTAAGGCAAGTGGAAAATTAGTCAAAACAAGTTGCTTTCTTAAAGTCACTTATTTGCCCTTTGGCAAGAGACTTTTCAAAACAGCAACATACTTCTTTCCTAAGAATTCAATAAGTGTGATGACACTCAGCTTTCAAGCACAGTCTAGTGCCGCTGACAGAGTATTAGAATTGTGATGTCATAACTATAAACCACTTTAAAAACAGAATGTGTAATAAAATTGTGAAATTATTACATAGTGATATCTTAACAGGTGAGTAATATTAGTTAGTGTCATGAAAAGTTTCATATATATTACTAAAGTCAATCTGTAATGCGAGGATTCAATATTGTTAACATGTCATGACAAGTTTCATATGTTCTGCAAAACGAAATCTGTTATGCCAGGATTCAATATTATTAACATATCATGACAAGTTTCATATGTTCTGCAAAACGCAATCTGTCATGCGAGGATTCAATATTGTTAACATGTTCATGACAAGTTTCATACGTACTGCAAAACGCTATCTGTTTCAATATTGTTAACATGTCATGACAAGTTTCATATGTTCTGCAAAACGCAATCTGTCATGCCAGGATTCAATATTGTTGACATGTCATAACAAGTTTCATGCATATTACTACAGTTAATCTCGCTTTCCAGGATTCATCCATTGAACTACAGTTATCTGTCAGTCAATGATGAATAAGATGGTCCATATAAAAATGAAAATATAAACATATTTAACAAAAAATGCATTATCCAAAAGATATGACACATCACTGGAGCACTATATGGAGTTATGATTTCGATGACAATAATTCACAGTAACATTTGAAAAAATATGTTATCTTTGTTTTTTAGGATCCATATTCACAGTTATTTCATCTGAATAATTCACAGTAACAGCGCATCTGAAATGTAAATAATTCTGTTATCTTTGTTTTAGGGTCAATATCCACAACATTTATTTCACCTGAATAACACTTTGAAATCTGACTTGATAGTGACACCAATTGCATGCAATACACACCATCAATCACCATGAAAGAAATGTACAAGTTGTCAAGGTGGTGTGAGATTGGTTGCAAAAGGCGAGCAAACTGTGAAACTGGTGTGAGTGTGTAGGTAAACCGGCGTGTAAGAGTAAGAAACTGACATGGATCAACAACATGCACGTCACTCTGAAATATACAAACTTGTCACTCACTGTCCATCACTCCTTTGTGTGACCACTCTATTTCTCCAAGCACTGCCAGTGATGAGGTAGTAAGCAATTAGTCAATTACATGGGGTGTACATTGCACGTCTAGTGCTTAAAATGTCATTGAACTTTAGTGACGGTGTCATGTTGATTGCAAACCTTTGTAATTGAAATTAGTTCATGAGAAATATGCATCATGAAGTCAACACAAGATAGACAACAAAATGTTCACATTGCTCTTAGACGCAATAAGCTTTAAGAAGTTATAAAGATAAAGGTGTTATCAATAGCATTTTTGACACATATCAGTATTTTTATCAAAAGATGAGAGCAAGAGAGACATTTTAAGGGTTGTACTTCCAAAATTCTAAAAATCATTCATTTTAATCAATTTTAAAAACACTTCAATGATTACTAAGAAGAAATATAATCAATGAATAATTCAATGTGATACATATATAGAGAAAATTTGTTGAAATTTGAAAGTATTTTTAACTGACACCATTGCACTTAGACAAAATTGTTCATACACATTAATCTTGTTGCAGAGAATGTGTTTGTATGTTTAAAATATTTCCATGATCAGTCAACCTGTAATGAGATTTTTTTCCAAATCACCTTGAAATATTTCAAAGCAATCAAGACATTTCTGTGAAAAGGTAACATCCTCAAGAAATTATTGTCTATATTTAAACCCTCCTTTGGGCAAGATGAACCAGAACTGTCATTACGATGTCCATATATGGCAACAAGTGGACTTGAGAATGTAGCATGTGTCAAAGTTGCTCCTTGAAAATTCATACTGATCTTTCCATACTTAGAGGATATCAAATAGGTGACCAATGGCTGACCTAGGACAACTTACCATGACAATGAATGAGCGAGTGAGATTGGTTTTAAGCTGCCTTTAGCAATATTCCAGCAATAACATGACAGGGACACAAGAAATGAGCTAGACACATTGTACCCATGTGGGGCATCAAACCCTAGTCTTCGGTGTGACTCCTTAAAACATTAAGGACAAAGCTACCTCTCCAGCCCTGTACTGACAATGATGTTCTAAGCAGGATTGAAATACTGAGCTCTCTTTATGACAAATTGATGGGAATGGCCAAATGGATTGGTTGGTTGGTTGTTGAACACCAGACTCAGCAATATTCCAGCTATATGATAGCAGACTGTAAATAATCGTGTCTGAACCAGACAATCCAGTGATACAGATACAATGATCACCCAAGTCAGCCTGACCATCCACTCATCATCTCTTACAACAAGCAAGGGTTACTGAAGATCAATTCCAACCAACATCTTCACAGGTGTGACCCATGATAAAGTTTTGGACTTTAGGATTCTGTCCAGAGTCTGTTTGTCATCGTCTTACTACCCTATCTCTTTACCATCCTAAAAATCCTAATTCTAATTTCATATTACTATGTACTCATCTTAACTCAGAGATCTAAGCAACAGGATGAAAGAAAATGAAGAGTTCTTATCTACAAAGCTGAAGCTGTTAAACATCTATCCTATTTAAGGGTTTACTTTTCAAGAAGCAAGAATGGAGAAAATTAGATGAAAAGGGTACAAGAATTTGTGCAACTATTACCTGCTGCTGATGGTGGCAGATGTGCCAGCTGACCATCCACTGACCTCAGCTGGTCATCATAGAAACTACGGAGCTTGTTCATGTCTTCTTCCAGTTTGGCCTTCCCAACTTTCTCCATCTCATACTTATTGGCCATGTCTTGCATCTGTGTCTCATATTCCTGGAAACATAGAAAAGCATCCTCTGAACCTTCATCTCAGCAGCTTTGCATGTTTAAGAGTAAGTGAGTTTAGTTTTAAGGCGTTTTCAGCAATGCTTCAGTATTATAATGGTCTGGGACACCACTTGGTATCCATGTGGGAAATCGAACCTGGGTCTACAACTTGATGAATGAACGCTTTAACCACTAAACCACCATCCCTTAAGACTAGTAAGAGTGAGTGAGTGAGTGAGTTGTTTTTCTGACACACATGTTTGAAAAACACATGTGACCGAACGAGTATCAAACTAGTATGTCCTTGACTGGCTACTGCATAGTGATGACCTACGGTCAGATTATGTTAGACTACTTTTAAGTTATTCATGCTTTGGTTGAACTCTGTCGAAGGTTTACAGATCTGGATGTGTTGTGATATGAATTACATATCAGTGATGCCTAGTTTGACATGGTTGAGTAGTCAATGAAACCACAGCACAGTGGTATCTCACCTGATGTCCATTATGCAGTTTATATTGTTTGAATTGCTTTGCGTTGCCATTACATACTTGTTATACATGATGCCAAATAAATATAATATGGAATAGAGGATTCTATCGATATATTGGCATTTCCATAATAATGCCAAAAGATTTTTATTGAAAGTTCAAAAGTTTGCAAAAGTTAATTAATGAGAGCAATGACAACTTGTGTTTTTTCATGCATTTAATTCACTTTTCCATTTCAAGATCGATTGACAGTATTTCTCCATGTAGACTGTACACTACCTCTCTCAGTCTCTTCTTCTCTGCCTCCAGCTCTTCCCGTGTGACACCTCCTGGTGACTGTCTGCTAGCTCTGCCCTGGGGTGCTTTCTGTACATCTGCATCATGAAAACGAATATACCACTGTTGGGAACCCATGAGTGAAGTGTGCTGCTATGAGTGAAGTGTGCTGGTTTACAAAACTGGGAGCAGAATTGGGGCATTACCATAGGGTTTTAGCATGCCAAAAAAAGAAATGCTACAGTCAATTGTGGAACCTTAGAAGACAGAAGAATATCCAGAAATGAGGTCAGATGAAGTTCAAGATTACTGCACGACCCCCATAAACCTGGTATTGTACTAATCTGTACATGTGTCAGTTCTG
Source organism: Haliotis asinina (assembly GCF_037392515.1). Lineage (NCBI taxonomy): Eukaryota > Metazoa > Mollusca > Gastropoda > Lepetellida > Haliotidae > Haliotis > Haliotis asinina. The sequence goes on along the minus strand of NC_090293.1, from coordinate 47,466,645 downwards.
AAGTTCTAGCCTACTAAGATTCCATGTCACAGTCTCTGAGTCAACTTGTTTTATTCCTTTAAGCGAAGCACCAGACAAGGTATCAGCAAGTATTATCTTTCTGTACACTTCCACGATGAAAACATGGAGTATATGGGCGAGTCATCCAAATTAAATGAGTGCATGGGCCTAATGCTTCTTTGAATATTGATCTACTGGGATACGACCTGTCAACCAAGTCAGCCAGCCTGATTAACCAATTCTGTTATTTGCCTCTTACCACCAGCATGGTTGCTGAAGGCCAATTCACATGTTAATATCTATGTAACAACTGCTCACCAGATAAACCATCAATGGGCATCTGCCCCATCAACATGGCTTTCAACTTCTCAATCTCTGCTTGGTACTCCCGGAGGAGAGCATCCTTCGGATCTTCATTAATCTTGGGCTTGTTCTTGATGTTCTTGGCTCTGTTGGCGTAACGGAGCGTGCTGATGGTCTCCTCATAGTTGTTGTCAGCTGGGGATAGACAGGCCACCATCATAGTCTTGGTGTTACCCCCTAGAGAGTCCTGCAGCAAGCGGGTCAGCTTGGAGTCTCTGTATGGTATATGCTTGGACTTGCCATCCACTAGGGCTGATATGACATTACCCAGGGCTGAGAGAGACAGATTGATCTTGGTGGCCTCCTTCAGCCGATCACCAGTGGCGCCTGCAAAACAGAGTGAGAGAGTTTCAGTGCCAATATACTTTAAGGTATATATTATTCCTGAATGAGTGAGTGTGTGAGTGACAGTAGTTTTCATGCCACATTCAGCAATATTCCACCTTTATGGTGGCAGGCTGTAAATAATCGGACCAGACAATACAGTGATCAACAGCATGAGCATCAATCTACGCAACTGGAAATGATGACATGTGTCAGCCAAGTCAGCAAGCCTGACCACCTTGTTTTGAATAGATGGGATTTTATATCTACCTATATCTGGAGGATTAGATTAATGATTTCTCCCGCAGATATTTTTAGTAATAAGCACTCCCTTGCTTGGCGCCATATTGTTTTTAACGTAAGCGTGGTGTTGATGCACAAGAGGGCGACTATCACGATTTTCCAGAGATATAGATGTTTATTGTTGGCGGACACACTCTTCAGGTATTTGTTCAGCTGTGGAATCTGAATATGAAGTTTACTATTGCTGTCAGGGTGCAGAGTTTTCATTATTTCGCATTTAAATGTGTGTGCAGAGTTTGGGAAGAGTCCATTATTTGAGTCCAGACTACAGGTACTGTTGGACATTTACATTTTATGTATATTTCCTTGTCACGTTTGTCTATTGAGAATATGCTATTAAAGGCGACTCAGCTTGTCGTAAGAGGCGACTAACGGGATCGGGTGGTCAGGCTAGCTGACTTGGTTGACACATGTCGTCGGTTCCCAAGTACGCAGATCGATGCTCATGTTGTTGATCACTGGATTGTCTGGTCCAGACTCGATTATTTACAGACCGCCGCCATATAGCTGGAATATTGCTGAGTGCGGCGTAAAACTAAAACTCACTCACTCACTCACTATTGAGAATATTACTGAAAGATAATAATTTGTAGTGTATCAAGTTAAGAGTTATTCGCCGTGTATGACCCAGAAATTCAATATGTTTAAACACCTGTCACCCCTTTCGTCAAACAGTGTAAGACGTCCATTTCTTGGAATTTAGAGTCCGCCATGCACAATTTCCAAGAATTTATGTGGAAGAGCGACGTTTGTTTGTGAGTGTAATTCACTTCTTCAGGGTGGATCGGAGTTGTAACGGGTGTTATTCATTGTCACCATACATAATACATATACAGTGAATGACTGATGATATCTAGTAGCGTAGAGTGTAAAGCAATTATTTTATTGGTCACAGATTCAGATAGAGATAATAATGACGTCAGAGAGATTATACAAATGCTTCAATATGTGAGAGATTTTCTAAGCGTTCCTATAAGAGATTGAGTGCGAGGTTTCTGACTTATGAGAGATTGTTTACATTCAGAACTCTATGATCCATGGTTCCTTATTCAGGAAATAAATGGTGTTGGAAGACCCCCCACAATAGGCTTGTTCTTTGACATGTGAACCACACCTGATTCCATTAGTTGCCTCTTACGATAAGAAAAGCATGTTTCTGAAAAACCAATTCTAGCTTCATGGGTTATTATTCCCGACACTGTTACTATGGTTACAGATAACACCACACATCCCGGGTTGTTCAGGGCCCAACAAGAAGTGACATATAAGTACAGTTAAAAACACAATGATGCTGCTATGGAGTAAATGAGTTTCAGATACTGATGTTTAGCATGGAGATATCAAAAGTAGATTTGATATTAGAAGTGTGAAATGATATTTCACAAGTAATGATATTAGACATTAACAGTGAGTGAGTGAGTGAGTGAGTGAGTGAGTGAGTGAGTGAGTGAGTGAGTGAGTGAGTGAGTACTTTTATGCCACTTTTAACAATATTTCCTTAAAAATGACTGAGTGAATGAGTTTAGTTTTACGCCACAATCAGCAATATTCCACCTATAGGGCGGTGATTTGTAAATAATTGAGTCAAGACCAGATAATCCAGGGATCAACAGCATGAGCATTGATCTGTGCAACTGGGAACCAATGACACATGTCAACCAAGTCAGCAAGCCTGACCACCCAATCCCGTTAGTTGTCTCTTACGACAAGCATAGTCGCCTTTTATGGCACACATGGGTTGCTGTAGACCTATTCTAACCCAGACCTTCATGGGTCATTCCACAAAAACCTCACAGAGTTGGTATGATGTTTTGATTATGATCACTGCATCATAGCAGTTTTCGAGTTCAACTGCTGCTCATCGGTCTGCTTCTAAACCAAACGGACTATAAGTCACAATCACAACAGAACAGAACCTGCAAATGAACTAGATCTTCAAGTCCAGCATACCTGTTTTTGCCTGCCTCTCACTTCCTGCCAAGTCCACCAGGTTGAGCTTGCCTGCACGTATATGTTCCTCCCCTTCATCGTCCGTTGTTGCCATCTCCATGAGGATGGTGAAAATGGAGTGACTGCGTGATGAATCTGCATTCATCAGTGTTGAACCAGTGGACCGATTCTTCCATCCTTTCTCCATGATGCGTTCACACTCGGTCACATTGTGTACCGGATGCATGGAAAGATCTGACGAAATATGCAATGTCTCAGAACCAAAATGCAAAAGTGAACTGACTCCTTTTAGCTGTATTTGTTGTAAAGATTTGTAGCAATGTCTAGAAGTCCATTAATTTGATGTAGAAGGGTTGTGATACCAGATCTATCTCAAAACCATGAATGTGATGCCAGACCAGTGTGTTTCGCTTATCTGGTATATTCCATACTTTGACATTGAATGTCCAGTAACTACAAAGACTATTGGTCACTGTTAATTTCTGAATTTTTGTAAAACTTACAAATGATTGGTATTTGAAATGCTGGCCACTTATAATGTTTAACTGTTAAAAGTACCAGCGGAAACACTGAGGCCAACCCTAATACCATATATATGCAACGCCAGAACTATCCCAGTACCATATATATGCAATACAACAACTATCCCAATACCATGTCTTCAATACCAGACCTACCCCAATATGATATATGGAATACTATAACATTCCAAGTACCATAATACAATACTATTCCAAAACCATGTAATAAAAGAACTATCCCAAAAACTTGGAAAGTTGTATCACCAAGTCATAACTGTCTAAGTAATCACTACTTAAAAACTTAACAATTTCTCTTCACCACCGACCTTGTGCAGCCTCTTGTCAGCTACTTCATTGTCTTTTCAAAGCAATGGTACTGCCCAGATAAGAAGCTTGTAATTTAACAGTTTTCAAGGTCTGTCGAAAACAAAATAACAGCAAAAACTGAACGCTACGGCATTATTAAACATCTGTTACTCACTGTTAACATAGACCCCTTTTTCTGGATGTTCTTTCAGCTCCAGCTTGGCTTTCACGTCTTTGCCCAACAAATCTCGGATCTCTTCATTGTAAATTTCCAGATAGGAGGCATGGATGAGAAATTTTGTTGCCTCCGTAACTGACACAGTCTCAAAAACATGATCAAAAGCTCTGTAACAGAATGAAAATCCACACTGTAACATTTTTGTCTCATAGCATTAAAGCAAATGTTATTTAAACTGTTGAAGCTGAACAAAAGAAATTTTCAAAATGTCAGTGATGCTTGGGTGTGAAGGGTGCAAGTTGGTATAATTTCAGTTAGCATTTTTGAGTTTCAGGCTGTAGCACGTTCTAAATGCTTATGTCAATCCATGAAGGAGGTGATTCAAGATCATATCATACTGTTAATTTCAATGTCCAGTATGTAATGGCACTTTCAACAAAATTTTGGACCAGGTAATCCAGTGAGCAAAATGATGAACACCAATGCTTGCAGCTGGGATAGAAATCTATTACAGCAGGAAATCCATTAATTAGACGGTAAGCCTCATCTTCTGCCTGAATCAGGAGCATCATACGAGCATCACTATGACAGGATTGACTGATTGACTCAAGATTCTCTTAATCTTTTCAAAGCGATGTTTTCACATTTCTTAGATACTTATGTCAGCCTTTTCTTCATCACCTGGCATTAAAATCCTGCTATTCTCAGGCTTCATTACAGACTTACCTTGGAATAATTCCTCGTTGTGTTGGTGGATCTGTTATTCCTTGCATAGTGAATGATTTTCCACATCCAGTCTGTCCGTAAGCAAATATTGTGCCATTGTAACCCTCTGTCACACCCTACAAGAAGAAAAGAGACAAAACATGAGGCATAACTACAGCCTGCTTATTTTGATATTGTGGTTTATCTCAGTCACAAGATCAACATAATGTTTTCTCTGCTACGTGACTAAAGGGGGAGGGGTTTCCGTTCTGAAACGTGTGACGTGTGAAGCTCATTTCTGGTGTCCCCAGCCATGCGATATTGCTGGAATACTGCTAAAAACGACAAACCAAACGCACTCTCTCACTCTGCTACTATGTCTATGAGGAACAACCAAATCAAACTAATATATAGCTAAATTTGAAACAGATACGGAAATGTGAATATATAAATAACACCAGAAATAGGATCATGTTGTTACAGAATTAAAGATATAAGAAATGTTTATTGTATACATATCTGGGCCGTGGAGTAGGCTAGTGGTTTAAGTGTTTGTTTGTCACACCGAAGACTCAGGTTTGATTCCCCATAATAATTGTCAAGGCACAATGTATGAAGCCCATTTCCGGTATTCCCAGACTTGATAAATTTTAATATTACATTACACTTGCATGACTTTATTCAGGCATTGTACATATTATCTGTTCCGTAAACAGAAATGTGCATAAATGCATAAATATATCTTCATAAGATAATTGTGGGGTTAAATTCGAATTTATGTCATGAAAAACACATATTTGATTTTAAACACATTTCCCGTGTTGATCACTAACAAACAGACATAACCTAAAGTTTTCTTTAAGAGCTGTTGAATGAGCATAAGACCATAAAGTAAAAGTTAGATAGTAATATGGTCTGTCATGGGAAATATTTTGTCAATATAATGTCACCCGAACAAGAGACCCATATGCAATGTAATTCTATCATACACATCCTCAGAAGTACATGTTGTTTGTTGAGATAAATCTCTGTAAATGACTGTTTATACAGAGAGCTTTAACAGTGGTGACTGGTGGTTCTGAAACAACAGACTAACTGCTTGGTTTAATTATGTAAATCAATTCTTTGAATGTCATTTAGAAGTGAAAATACACAAGAATGAAGATTTTTTATGGATATCAACTTCTTATGTGAGAACACAACGTTTCGGAGTTAATGCTTACTCCTTCATCAGGTGAAGAAACGTTGTGTTCTCACATAAGAAGTTGATATCCATAAAAAATCTTCATTCTTAATTATGTAAGTATACATAAAAATATACAGTAGTGTCAGATGTTAAAACCAAAATGGAGTAAGATTAGTGAGGAACTGCTGCTCAAAACATAATTTATATTTTTCTAACTAACTGTTACATTCTATACAGAATTTCTCCAATTGTCAGGGATGGGTAATAATCACAAACTGGCAATAACGACCTTCCAGGGATCGACACAGTACTTGTTGGACTGGAGGTGTAACTCCGACTTATTTTTTTCATTGAGATCTGTGGTAGTATGGGTACTATTTGTAAGATTTTGATGCAGCAATAGTCCAAGAATTACTGTTGAAAATAACATAAAGGTTGATAACATACACATAAAGAATTTTCATCGATGATACGACATCCAAGACTTGCAAAAAGCTGAACTTGCACTGCTTCGGATTCTGTCATAGGAAATGCCGTGATAACATACTGATTTTTCATGGTGTTTCCCCTCTTTAACTATATCGTGTCAATTCGCACTGCACTTGGAAATTAAACAAATGATGTTTTTCTAAAGTAAAACTCAAAGCAAAACGTGTCAGTTAATGGCTTTTCGTAGTAAGCAATATTTCTTTCAATGAAGTTGGCCAGGGCAACGCGTAAGCTTTGTTCTACCTTCACAAGTAGCAGTTGTTGCAGTGCACATTGACTTGCGAACCAGACCGGAAGTGAGATTTAGAGTTATTGCCCCTCGCAACCAAAACAATGGCCCATTTCTCATACTGGTCCTAGGCACTGTCAGTGTAACTGACTCAGATTTACTGTTTGTAAAGGAGATTTAGTCAAAATTAAAAGCATTATACTTACCTCAACAAGGGGGTAGGCAATATCGTTGTATATCTGTTCTGTAGTGGAGTCAGTGAAATAGGAGCCATCGAATGTAAACATTTTCGGTGGGGCCTTAGCATCTGTGGGGTTTGTGATCTGGCAGGATCCTCTGCTACTGTCCATAGCCAGAACGCATTTACAGTCCATGTTCTTCTCCCTGCTGTTCATTGGACGACATCGCACGATGACCTTGACACATTCCCCTGACGACGCCATGGTCAGTTTGTGTCCTGAAAACCACAAAAAACGATCAGTTGGTTGGCAAAATCATGAAATACTGAATGCAAGTTATTAATCTGTCTGCTCAGTGTGTTCTGTTTCAAGTGTCGCTAAGAAATAACTCAACAAGTCCAGCAATAAGATAGCAGTACATAAATATCAAATCTGGACCAGATCCTCAGTGACTGACACTGTGAGCATTAACCTTGGTCACTGGGGTTATGATGACATACATCAACCATTAGCCAGCAAGATTGACCGCCAAATCTTTTCTGTTGCCTCTTATCACAAGCATAATATCCCAGGTTGCTGTTAATACCAATTCTAACCCAAATCTATTATTGGTCTCATTAGATATACACTAGAAGCCAGCAGCCCTCCAAATCCGGCATGCTCTCAATATCGGCACAAGAATTATGATCATTTATTTTTATGATCATTTGCATTCCCTCTAATCCAGCATCAGCCTACTCCATACTTCGGCACAATGAAGACCGCCCAGTTGACTGACATTACAGTAGTTAACGCTCACAACACCAGCATCTACTATACTGGCTCTCCTGTAAAATTGCCTGAATGTTTATCAACAGGACATTGGATTACAATTAAGTATGGTGGTTAAGCATAAGAATGTGACAAACTGATGAGCAGCAAGTGTCACTTAGAAAATTAAATTAATTGGCGTCTCCCAATTTGGCAGTCACTCACCATGTCAAGATGGCTTTGAAGATTAGCAGAATGTGTATTAACAACACAATGGATTACAGTTAATATCATTCTCAGAGGCTGAAAAGGGAAAAGTTCGCTAAACTAGCATGCTTGCTATAATATCGGCATATTCTGCCGGTCTCAAAACACTCCTATTTAATTAGCAGGCTACTGTTGTATATGAAACAGCTGACACGTAAGACATTCCAATCATATAATCTAAAAATGGAATGAAAGTAAACGTTTAAATATCTTAAACAAAATCTATAAGTGCATATTTGTAATGGAGCACATAGGATGACAATCGTTTTGAACAAGGTAGATAGCCTGGCAGGGTTTTAACATAACAATGCACCTCAGCAAAACATCACTCAGAAAAATGAGCAATTTGATTGACAAAAACACAGTTACCATGCATATTTTATGGGGATTTTAATTAGATTATGACAATAACAACTAGGACTTGCTTCCAACATAGTAAGAAAATGTCAATAATCTTACAATACAATGCATACTTTTGTAAACGCTCCACCGAGAGGGACAGTATACCCTTTCACATAAGTGTATTACTATTAGGCATTACCTACTGTATTTGCTGTGCTATTCTACCTGAGCCAACTTTGTTTTATTAAATCACAGTTACACTTTTGAAATGTTCCACTGAAAGGCATTGTTTGATTGTGCTTTTTCATATAAGCATCTTTAGGCACTAAATAACAGTATGTATTATGTGTGTCTATTATGCCAACGCTCTCATGACATCATATATACTTTGTTACGGTTAAAAATTTACCGTGATAAACACTATGTAAGAAATCCCCAGTGATACACTCTTAACAACTTATATTCATTTACAAATGCTCCACTGAAATGAAAACCTGATTTTACTTTTCTGTATAAGAATATAAGGCACTACCAACTTGTTATGCTAATCTGTTATGTTAGTCTGTTATGCCATTAACGTACACTTATACCCAGTTGTAATTGTTTCATTGAAAGGAAAGCCCGACTGTACTTTTCTATATAAGCATATTAGGCATTACCTACCTGTTATGCCATTAACACACACTTATGCTCTTGTGTAAATGCTCCTCCGAAATGTATGCCTGGTTGTACTTTCTGTATTAGTCTATTAGCCATTACCTACTTGTTTTACTAGTATACTATACCAACATTGCTACGCCATCAATGTACAGTTTTACTCATAATTTTAAATGCTCTAGTGCTCCAGTGAAACGAAAGCTTGATTGTACTTTTGTGTAGAAGTGTAGAAGTGTACCAGGTGCTATACCTACTTCTTATGCAAATCTGTTATGAAAAAACTGTCATGACTTTATTGTATACTTATACTATCTTGTAACTGGTCCACTGAAATGAATAAAAATAATGGAAAAAAAATATCAAGAATCGGTAAAGAAATAAGAACTGATTATTGAAAAAAATATCAGAGAAGAATGAGTGAGTGAGTGAGTGAGTGAGTGAGTGAGTGAGTGAGTGAGTGAGTGTTAAGATTTACGTCACAATCAGCAATATTCTATCAATATGGCAGCGGTCTGTAAATAATCATCGAGTCTGGACCAGACAATCCAGAGATCAACAGCATGAGAATCGATCTACGCAATTGGGAACCGATGACATATGTCAACCAAGTCAGCAAACCTGACCACCCAATCCTGTCAGTCGCCTCTTACAACAAGCATAGTCGCCTTTTATGGCAAGCATGGGTTGCTGAAGGCCTATTCTAGACAAGTCTATCAGAGAAGAAAAATTAAAAGAAATCTGAAAAAAATCAACATATTTCATATTAAGTATGGCTGTCAAATTTCTATGTACATAATTTTTGTAACAATATTGATTCCTCCCAACTATATTTATGATCATCCATCTTTACAGCTAGCCCATTAATAACAAGGTGTTGAAATCGAACCCAACGGATAACAGACAAAAAAAAGCAGAAGTCATTCACTGCCTACATGGTGTAAAATTATTCAACATGTTCATTAGGCTATGTGGACATTCATGCATCACTGGTTTTATAGGATTAGGGTCTGTAACCTAAAATAATATCAGGTAAGGGCTTAGATTATGTAGATGACCTCATCAGGAAAACAAATTCCTGACACCACCATCAGTAGTGATTATTTTTGTCTTGTATACTGGCGTATGACCTATTCTCGCTGTACTTACGAATATCAGCTGAAAAAAGAATACAAACTGTTCTTTTCGTATGTATGCTTGTTGTTTTTAAATGAAGATATCCCCACTCTAACATGTGCATCTATCAACTGCTTGATCCATCAGGTGTTACTTATCCCATTTGAGCTCGATGAAAAACATGGTCGTCTGCCGCCAAGTTTTTGAGGCGTCTCCTATTATCACGGCATAACGGGAAAGTTACGTTATTAGGTGTAAGGAAGGGGAATCTTATCAGGAAGTGCGGAGGAAAGTTACGATTTTTCCAAGTTGGTTAAACTCACGAATATTTGATACACTGCAAAATTTTGATAGTTCACAGACTTGGGCCACTTCCTAGTTACTGGTCAATGATGTAACCAACCGCTAAGTATCACGCATTGGCGACCTCGGGAGAAAATGTGTTTACCGCGAGAATAGGAAACCTGTGAGAATAGGAGACGGCCCTATACAGACAGTTACGTGCTTAACTGTAATTTAGCCAAATTGTAGTTAACATGGTAAAGCAGCTGATTGTTCTAGAAAAAAACAAACAGCATGCGTTAGAGAACATATGCAAGCATAAATACGAGCACTACCTATCTCCTTTCATATTTATATATTAGCATTTTCCTAAATCATTCCCTTTCCGCCAGGTAAAAATTGGTTTGGGTGAGATGCCGTTTTAGCCTGCATCCATCTCTGCAAATTAAAAAATATCTGTGCTTTAAAAGATTATGGATAAGTAAAGATTCAGTGCCCGATAGGGTAACACATAGTTGTGTAATGAAGAAGTAATTATTATAAACCGATTATTTGAATTGTTACTGTATAACCGCATCAGCTGTTCCCTATAGTTGTCTTGGAAACGTGTAAACTAAGTGATGGTGCCGTCAAATTGTTGCAAAATATCCACTTATAGAATAAATGTCTGCAAACGAATATTAGCTAGTGAGAAGTACTTCGACAAAATATAACACATTCACAGTAATTACCCTTAATTGTAGTTCTAACCGTTGACTACCACTCTTCGGTTGTAACAAGTGCTCCTTTAGCGTCCAGCAAAAATATTTGCCCCATTGGTCTATGGGTAATACTATATTCTTAACAATATACTACAACTAATAATATTTCGAACACGGATTTTTGTAGCCCTGCTACCTAGGCAAACTTAATTTCCACGCACAATAGTAATATGAATATATCAAATATATTTCTATTGTATTTTAAAAATCAAATGTAAAAATAATCACGGGATATTAAGAAGCATTACACAATGTAACATATGTGTTATTTCCATAACATGTGACTGGAATGGCCAGATATTTAATAAGGGTACTAAATTACACATAAAATAATAATTTACTCGGAAAACATGGCAATTTGCCTTATATGTTTCAAATACTATGAACTTTTAAGCAAATGTATTGTTTCTCTGCAAATCTCGCACTATCAATTATCAGCGTTATTCTACCAACATGGCGGACAAGAAGGAACAGAAAGAGCCGACAGCGTCTGAAAATAAGGACGAAAAAAAGAAGGAAGATGACAAACAAGAACCCATTGAAATGGTACCTTTGATCATGAGTATTTTACGGATTAATTCGCACGTAATTTGCTTGACTTCCAAGTGGTGTGTTTTCGCAATCCTAAACCATTCGATTGCGAATCCCAAACAAACATTCAAAAATGCCTTGTCATATCGAGCATGAATGTTTTTGTCTTATCATGAAGACATTAAGTTTAAGTTTGCACGTTTGATTGACAGATGTGTTGAACTTGTTTTATAGTGTATTATGGTGATCAGAGGGCAATGTGCATTCTAACAAATGAAACCCATTCAGCTTTCTTTGCCGATCATTTTCGAAGATTGATGCCATCACGTGTGTTACAACATGGTTGTGACACCTATTTTCGTGGTACGGGCCATGTCTTGTTTGAAAATTCAGAGATATGTACTTAATCAAGTGGGTGTTGCCTTTGCCACAGTGCACTTTAACATAAGTACGTTTGTCTTTATTTAAACATAATTAGATATCTTTAACTTTACGCTTGGATTACCAGTCAAACTTGAAGTTGGAAAATAGTTATGCCAGCTGGGCAACTGCAGTGACAAACCATGTGTTAGATCAGATTAGTGAACTTTTATGTGTCATTGCCTTCAGTCAGGTTTTCTGGTGGGGTTAACTTTTAAAGGAAATCGGTGTATATAGTTTGGAGCACTCATACCATTTATTTGTCAAAACTATTTGCACTAAATACAGTGTTTAACAATAGGATTATTTTGTAATCATTAATCATTTATTCCTGAACTTTGACAAGATTTTATTCTGAGTACTATTATTTTTCCAACATCCATTCACAATTTTCATTCATTATTATGCATTTCAAACATGATGTGCATTCATTCACAGCTGTGGTTTTGATTGCTGAGTATCTTAGAGTTTAGCAGGTATGGATTTGCTTTTGTAAGGTATATGATGTTATGGGTCCTGTAGTTGTTTAGGTATGAGTCGGTTGATTAAGTACACGCACACATGCACGCACTCACGCACGCACTTAATTCTAACCATGCTAACTGTCTAAAGGCCATCTGAAACATACCTCACTTGCATCACACAAACCATCATGGAATATTACCAGTAAGAAGTTACCCAGACATAAATAATCACTCTTAAAGTTCTGCCATTTTTAAAGGAGTCTCACTCATGTAGGATGTTTTTATATATATTTACCGACTTTTAGCATTTAACATGTGCCAAATATTCAGAGCAAAAGTATGCTTTACTACACTATACATGTTGTTGGTATAGCAAACTGTATTTCTTTTCTACTATGAGAAATTTAATACTTTCTTGATATACTGTAAATCATTAAATATTTGTGAACACAATATTTTTGCGGAAATTGCGAATGACTTGAGCTCGCAAAAATATCATGACGCAATTTGCTGGTAGAATGCAATAAATAATCAGCAAACAACCTGTCCTATCTTCGCTTTATTATTCACCAGTTCATATAATTAACACTAGATCTAAACAGTACATATATTAAGCAATGACAACAATACGAAGAATTAATTAGTAGCATTTCTCGTTCTCACGTGTCACATGTCAAACAATGGATACTTGAACAAAAGTTACTCAATCAGTACGTCTGATAGTCCAGGCAGGCACCAACCACACAACACATATTTCTTTGAGATTGTTTGATAGGCCGAGACCATCCAGCGGGTGTGGATAGGTTTCATGACACTTATCTGGAGATCAACAGCTTTGCCAACACTGCCTAAACTGGTCCTTCATCAGTGCCAATATATTAGAGTCATTCCATTTAATTTAATCCCTTTGAACTGTTTTCAGCTTATCTGGCCTATGCAGCAAGTGTTGTTTTTAGGAAAACATCACTGATTGCATACATATGGAAGTACTCCACTGAATGGTGTTCAAGATTAGCGGCAAACTTTAATATGTGATTGGATTTAATTCAGATAAAACTTTCAGATACAAGCAAGCTTTGAAACTGTCTAACTGAACTATGTTTTGAGAATTAGGCAAGTCGCAAAAATATCGTGATGTAAAAACGTCTGTTGGTCGCCACTCGCATAAATATCATGATGCAAAAAATTTGTGACTTACAGTAATTTCGATTAAGGCAGAAAACAAACGACCGTGTCAGACAAGAATCTTCAGTGATGCCAGCACGTGACGTAATGCAAAAAGTGCATATTATCATCTGTTGGCCCCTGTGATCTTTCACAAAAGCATTTTAGAACATATATTTACATATTTATAACATTTTACATGTGTAAAATATTGATTGATATCTTTTGTTTTAGTCCGAAGAGGACAGGCAACTCAGTGAAGAACTGGACATGCTGGTGGAAAGACTGAAGGTAGGTGTGCTTAAGTCATTAGTTGGGTCTTGTGATGATCCAGGATTAAATACTTATGTATTCATACTTTAAGTAATAAGAAGGGCTTCAGCGAATACACTATATGGTGAATATGATACCTATCCCAAATATTGGGTAATGAATATGAATGATTATTCACAAATGCAATATTGTAGTTAAGTGATTGATGCACAATATGGAAACCCCATGTTGACTGTTAATTTGTCATGGTTTTAGCCGGTTATCTGACATGACACTCAAAGTTAGTATGTAATAGACAAATAGTCCATGTTTTGCAAGTGCAAACTAACATTAGTTGCACTACTTCAAGGTTAGTACATATTCCATTTTCGTATATCTCACTTTGAAACAGGACATAAGAGCTCAAGTAAAATATGCTCCATTAAAAAATGTAAATATTTATTCTTATTCAGTTCTGTGACCACGATTAACGAATTGAATTCATGAAGGGGTACAGTTCCATTCACTAAATATGCAAGTGTATCGTAACAGTGTTAGTAGTAAGCTACTAACAGGACATTGTTGTCAGTCTTGCTGATTTGCTTGACACATCATCTATCTCAGTTGTGCAGATCAATGCTCATGATGTCAGTCATTGGATTGTCTGGTCAAGATTCATTTATTTTCAGACTATTGTCGTATAGCTGGAATCTTGTTGATTGTCTTTAAACAAGAAACATTAGTATTGAGAAAGCAGTAATTTAACCCTTCCAGATGTGGTGAAGATGTTTCATGCCACTGTTTGTGTGAATAGTGTTGTCAATCAATTTGTCAGTTTTATGTGTGTAAATGAATTCAGTTACTCATTTTGATATCCTTAGTAGTTAAACTGTCTTTGTTGAATAGTGATAGTCATCATGGTTATCACTCACAAGGTCTGGGATAGAATAGGCCTTCAGCAACCCATGCTTGCCATAATAGCGACTATGCTTGTCATATGAGGTGACTAATGGGATCGGGTGGTGAGGCTCGCTGACTTGGTTGACACATGTCATCAGTTCCCAGTTGCACAAATGGATGCTCATGTTGTTGATCACTTGGTTGTCTGGTCCAGACTTGATTATTTACAGACAGCCACCATATAGCTAGATTATTGCTGATTGCGGCATAAAACTAAATTCACTCACTATCACTATCACTCATGATGATAATTGGTTGCATCAGTTTACCCATTAATCGGAGATGCTCTCCGCATTGATCGATTATGCTGTCAGTTGCTCCATCACTATCATAAAATGCAGGACTCATTGAAGCAGATGTTAATAATTTAGAGCTTGACTGGTGGACATTTGTTCAGAAACACAGGTAACTCAAGGGATCGAAAATTATTAGTGCCATTGTACTGATGGCACAGCTAAGATTGAAACGGCTTGGTTCAATTCTCACCTGCATGCCCTTATGGCACACTTGATTTGTTTTCGAAAGTGCTTTAAATTAAAACATGTTTTCACCATTATTATCTTTCATGATTTAAAAAGATATTATGAAAAATGATCAAAGATAAAGTGTACAGGTCAGACAGCCTGCTAATAATCAATGTCTTTTCAAAGCTCTCCATTTCTATGAGTAAATAAACTAAAATACATACCTAGCATTGTTTGATTAGCCATGATTTAGCAGTGAATGTTACAACATAGTTAAACATTTACATTCACTTGAAGCCATACATGTAATGTTCTGATGTTCAGTTAAATAAACCATGAATTTATAGCACACCTGAAATGAAATGGCTCACTTCAGTTACCATGGTACATCACCATACTTTATTGCTTACAGTCATTACATGTTACATTATGTGAATTTATACATGTAAATGATAACAAACTGGAATGTCTTGGATGGCTCAAAATATCAATTTTGCAAAGGGTCTTCAGGTGTTAGGTTTCTTACTTACAGTAGCTATCTTTGCTATCTGAAATTTGAGAACAGACGATTAAGCATTCTGACTTTGCTGCAAAAGGGAGAGATCATGAACTTGAGAAGTACAAGTACTAATAAGAATTTGAATCGTATATACACATATTATTGGGATTTTTATCATATCACAGCCTTACTGTATGATTCACCTATGAAAGTGCATCGTATTCCCATGAAGATCTGGGTTCGAATTGATCTTCTCATGCTGGTTGTTAGAGGTGACTCATCTGATCGGTGGTCAGACTTGCTGACTTGCTTGACACACATTGTCATATCTCAATTATGCAGAATGATGCTCATACTGTTGATCACTGGATTGTCTGGTCTCGACTCAATTATTTACAGACTGCTGCCATATGGCAGGAATATCGCTGAATGCATTGTAAAACTAAGCTCACTCACTCACTCAGGTTGCCTGCATGTTAAATGTATGCGGTAAAAGAATAAAGCAGCTGTTGGTAAATGATGTAATGTGTTTTCCTTCAGGAATCAGATGAGAAGTTGTACAAACCTGCTTTGGAGAGTTTAAGAACTTTAATTCGGGCTTCGACAACTTCAATGACATCAGTTCCCAAACCACTGAAGTTTCTGCGCCAGCACTATGACAGCATGAAGGAAATACACGAGAAAATCAAGGACATTGAAACTAAGGTAAGTGAGACTAATCCAGGCCACCGCAGCATGCCATGTCATGCAGTGGGACAAATGAAGACAATCAGCTGATATTATGCTGCTGCTGAACTGTTTTGATTTCCAAGATGCAGAGTCACTGGGATTTCTGAAATTAGTCCATCAGTCCAAAAAGCTAATCAAGATCTTTCAGAATGACCAAACTTACCTGCTGCAATGTGCTAACTTTTAGTTAAATCAGTGGAAACCTGACAGACCCAGACTTCTTTCACTGTAATTTCTGCCCTGAAATGTTTAGATGAAGACGCAAATGATGATGTGGTTCAGCATGTTCAATATCATGTTCTTCATCTGGAAAGCTTTTGGTCAAAATCATGATGACTAGTGTATTCATGTTAGTCAGTGCTACAGACTTGCATATACATTCTGTTGAATTGATCAAGTTAATAGTGTATTCATATGTGGAGTAATTCTCAGTTTTCTGTAACTTCCATATCGCATATATTTTTTTGATTGATCCCCCCCTGTAAGATTTCAATGTTGAATTTCAGAACTTTTGTGCTGACATTGTGTCTGTTCTTGGTATGACTATGAGTGATGGCCGTGACAGTCTTCAGTATCGTCTAAAGGGTTCAAAGGAGGAGATCGGTTCCTGGGGTCATGAATATGTCAGGTAAAGGACCTTGACCTTCCACATGGCTACCATGCTGCTAAACTTTGAACAGTGCACATAGATGTATTTTGAACAGTGTCCAAATTTCACTGTTATTCTCACTCGTCTGTAAAAACAAACCAACAAAAAAAACCCCCTTTTTTTCACATGGAAATATTCGCTCTTTTTTTCCCATGCTGATTTCTCTGAGCTTTCATTATTGTTGACATCTCTGTCTTGTGATAAGCTGAACAACCAGGCATGCTTGCAGTAACGCCTTTGAACATTCATTGTTCCGGAAGTACAGTAATTAAGTTGCCGTTCCATTCCAGACATTTGGCAGGTCAGGTAGCCCAGGAGTGGCAGGATACGGATGAGAAGGACACTGAAATGCGTGAGAAACTGACCAATCTGGCCAAGGCTATTGTACCTTATCACATGGATCACAATGCAGAGGCTGAGGCTTGTGATGTTCTCATGGAGATGGAGAAACTGGATCTACTCACTGACTATGTTGACGAGAATGCCTACCCCAGAGTGTGTCTTTATCTCACAAGGTAGGAATTCATGCAGTAACCAGCACTTTGTTAATATGAGCAGTATCTTGTACATGTGAAATGTAAACATGGTCATTTGTGGTCTTGTTTGAGTTTTCGGTTCTTTAATTTTGCCTGTCTATGGTTGATGCTTCTTAATGCTGATACTCATTGAAGATCTGGGTTAGAATTGGCCTTCAACAACCCATGTCGTAAGAATCAACTAATGTGATCGGGGGTGAGATTTGCTGATTTGGTCGACACATCATCAGTGCAATGGCAGCACTTTGTGCCTTGATGTGATCACAGTGTTGAATGCACAAACGTTGATGTACAAATGTTTTATTAGCCTGACAAAGCTGTATTGTCACTTTAAACCTCAAATTGGCCTGGTGAACCCATACTGGCTTTCCAGAAAGCAGATGAATAAAATTCATTATTCTGCAAGGGCCCAGCTCACACGACATTTGGAGTATTATAAGCTATCATAACTGTGTTTTGTTACAGTCTTGCGAATATCATAGTGTTATGTATGCTTAGTAGATTAGTCCCTAAACTGATGCCAATATCATGATATATGATGACATCTGTAAATATGATTTTGAGACTGTAAGGGGTGTTATTTTTCCAGCTGTGTGCCATACGTCCCTGACCCAGAAAACATGGTGCTCCTGAAGACAGCTGTGGACCTGTACAGAAAATTCAAGCAGTTTCCCCAGGCTCTCAGGTCGGCTATGCAATTGAATGACCTGAAGCTTGTTGAAGAGATCTTCATGTCCTGCAAAGATCTGTGAGTAAATAGTTTCAGCTGTTGTCTTAATAGTTTCTTACTACTAACACAGAACTCTTGCATATCTGAAAAAATATGGGTTAAAAATGCTGAAGTCGATCTTGCCATTAGGTCAATTTGATGAAATCGCAAGTCAACCAGTTCTCATCAGTAACATAAACAAAAATGTACTGATTTTTAGAATACACTTCAAATAACTGAAAATCAATCCTGTGGAAAGCTAAGGCTGTGATGATATATCGTAGTATCGATAATCGTGATACTTTATCAGACAATAAATATATTGATACTCTTTTCATATCGTGATAAGCATTGTTGACCTTATAATTTTTAATTTTCATTAGAAATTGACGGTTGTGTCAAAATTTACACTGTTAGTCGAGATCAAAATATATGTTTTTAAAGAAAATAACTAAAGGTAGCATATCGTGATGTGAATCGATTCATTCTACGATAACCTGATATGTATCGTATCGTGAATTTTCTGTATCATCACACTTCTTTGTAAAGCATTCTTTTTTATTTACATTCAGAGGTCCAATTTTGCCAACTTATAAACTTTTTGTAATTGTTTGTTTTCAAAATGCTTTAAATGCATAGGACCTAATATTTACAAGGACTAGGTGCACATGTATGTGGAGGTAGTGGGGTAGCCTAGTGGTTAAAGTGTTCGCTGGTCACGCCAAAAGCCCAGGTTCGATTCCTTACTGGGGTACAGTGTGTGAATCTTATGTTAGGTATCCCAAACTGTGATATTGTTGGCAATATTGCTAAAAGCAGCATATAAAGCTAAACACATTGTACATGGATATATATTATTGCCCACATGTGTTGTCATGGATATCTATATGAGTCTATTGTTGTCAGATTGGGCATACAGTGAATTGTTGACATTCCACTTGTACTGTGTTGATATGCACCTTGCAAACTAAGTTCATCATACATCATATACACCCAAACTGTTCTGTAAACTGAGTCCAATCCTGGCAGTTTATGCTTGTGTAGCTTTACGGATATATGGCTAGAATGAATAAGTGAATTGTCTCGCAATAGGAGAGTCTTGTATTACTGAAAGTAGTTGAGTGAGTGAGTTTAGTTTTACGCCACACTCAGCAATATTCCAGCTATATGGCGGCGGTCTGTAAATAATCAAATCTGGACCAGACAATACAGTGATCAACAACATGAGCATCGATCTGCGCAATTGGGAACCAATGACGTGTCAACCAAGTCTGCGAGCCTGACCATCCAGTCCCGTTAGTTGCCTCTTACGACAAGCATGGGTTACTGAAGGCCTATTCTACCCCAGGACCTTCACAGGTCGAAAGTAGTTGACTTATCTAACCCATGTATTATATATGTTAATCTTTTCAGCCATCTGGTTATTTTTGTGGAAATGTTAATGAATTTGCACAGCAGAACATTTGACAAGTTTGAAAAGAAAACTAGTGAGTCTTTTCTACTCACCCAAAAATAAACTACTAATCTGTATTATTATCCTCTGCAACACGTTTTCTGGGGGTATTAAAATGCACTCCATCTATGCATCCCTTTGTCTGTGCATTTGTCTTTTCCAGAGCGGAACCTCAAAACCGTTCACTATGTCTTTACCAAACTTTACACAGAGATAAATTTGGTGATGTACTGGTAGTTTCCATGGCAACAAGTTCGACTTTAACTGAATTTGGTGGTGGTGTTCTTTTCCGGAGTAGAGCTGTAAAACTTTTCAATGTTTCTTCACCAAACTTGGCACATAGATTGGTCTGTTGTACTTTTTGTTGTTTTTAGGTCTAGGTAATAGAATTATGATTGTTGCATCCAGGGTACTAATGGAGATTTATCAAAGCATATACCTTGGATATTATCAAGGATGTTTCCTCTTAGTGTAATTGCTATACTTACAGGACAATTCAGAAACAGCTAGCATACATGCTAGGTCGCCAGCAGATATTTCTGGAGTTGAATGATGATATGGAAGAATTTGATGAACTGATGGAAATCATGTCCAATGCTCACCTGAACAACAACTTTTTAGCTCTTGCAAGGGAGGTAAGTTCATTTTAACAAGCCATCATGTACTCTCATTCATTACCTGCATATTGTACTGCCCATGAGTGTTGTCATGGTAACTATGTGTTGCTATGTTGTCAGATTGGGCAAAGAGTACTTGTTGACATTCCACTTGCATTGTATCAACATATATACTCTGCAAACTAAGATCAGCATACATATCTATTTGACATGTGTATTGTTTGCACTGTGAACATGTGATAAGTCAGGAAAGCTTAGCAAACTGCAAAGCTACTTTTGGTCCGTGGTTACATGTTATGTAAACCTAGTTTTGTAAGTGAAAATACAGGTGCAGTTTGGAAGTTATTTTTGAGAACTTGAAAATGATTATGATTTGTTTTTGCAGTTGGACATCATAGAAGCCAAGGTACCAGAGGATATATACAAAAGTCATCTTGAGCCAAATCGTAAGTGGAACTGAAAATTTTGTCTGCCATTTTGTGAAGAAAAAGCCCACAGCCTCTGTATCTGAATAAATTACAATCCACAGTGTCGCGTTGTGATGTATGTGTAGCATATTTCAATAACGATTTACAATACCTGTCACTTCATTTAGGTTCTTCAATTGGTCCATCCAATGTGGACTCAGCCCGCCAAAACCTGGCATCTTCGTTTGTCAATGGGTTCGTCAATGCTGCATTTGGCCAAGACAAGCTTCTTATGGAAGATGGAAACAAATGGCTCTATAAGAACAAGGAACATGGTATGCTGAAATTTCATGTGAAGTTTAACAAAATAGAATCTCACTGGTGTGTTTCATCCTAGTCACAATGTTAAGAAGGTTGATTCTTTAGAAATTTTATTTGTGTCTGAAAACCTACATGTAAATTATTCAACATAAGAACTATAATGGGGACGGCTTGACTTATATTTGTAATTGAACACTAGCGTGTATGTTTGTTCAAAATTAGACAAATTTTGAAATGAAGGAACATGGAGGCCTTTTTATACTGTACTGTTAGAATTCTTTTGTGAAGATGAGATATGGAATGTTTACAAACATCAATTATTTTTCATTTTATGATGTCTGAACTTGGATCTGCTTGTAGGTATGCTGAGTGCAACAGCATCTCTCGGTCTGATTCTTCTGTGGGATGTTGATGGAGGTCTCACCCAGATTGATAAATATCTCTACTCTGCAGAGGATCATATCAAGGTAGGTGCAGACAGTCCCTTTATGATCTGGGAACAGGCATGTAGTAAGTCTGTGATAGGCGACTTGAGAGACTGTTTGGTTTGTTGAATTGATGATGACGTACCAGTTTGCCTTCACTCTATGTGTGGGTCGCAGCCCAGAGGAAGGTTCTGGTCATGTAGCTGGAATATTGCTGAGCATGGTGCTGCATGCATGCACACACTCAGACATGCAGACAATCCCAGACACACACACCTATGACATCTAAATGGATGAGACTGTTCTTGAACTTGTTTGGTAATTTATGATTAATATGTTCTGAATCCCAATCAGCAGTACGTTCATATCACTATGATCGACTATGTAATTACAACAGATCATAAGATTCTGAACGCTTTGTGGATCGGGTCACTGGTCATATGTATGTGCAGTGCTGCTGAAAGAGACCAGTATGCAGGCAAAATGTGTATGGGTTAGAGGTAGTAATGAAAATGTGAAAATGATCAGAATATAGATTGTGTATATATATAACGGTAACATGTCTGTGTTCATGGTGTAGGCTGGTGCCCTTCTAGCATGTGGTATTGTCAACTCTGGAGTGAGGAATGAGTGTGACCCGGCCCTGGCCCTGCTGACTGACTATGTTGTACACACCAGCAATGTAATGAGGATAGGAGCCATAGTGGGGTAAGTATTGCTTGGGATTCTTGTTTTAGTAATCAAATATCAACTTCAACCTTTCAATAATAATAATAATAATGGACATTTGTGAAGTGCTTGTAATGACACACTTTTCTTGTGTATGCTTAAAGCGCTAAGACATCATTACCCCTGTTAACCCAAGCTGCATGTTAGAAGGTTAACAGTCATGTGTGTTGTCCCACCGGGTACCCATTCACTGCTTGCTTTTCACACTGGGTACCCATTCACTGCTTGCTTTTCAGTTGATGTAACTGATTTCATAGCTGCAGTCGGTTGATTTGAATTGGTCACATTTAGTTTCATTCATCTGTTTACTCTATCGTCATGACTTTTGTCTCTTTAATTGAGTTGATTCGGTGTCATAACTCTTGTATTTTCATTGGAATGAGTCATGAATCGAAACTGCTTTCATTCCAGTTGCATTAATCAGATAGCTGAGGCTTGTCAGTCAAAATTATCAAACATCATATCTACATCCTTTTCAATCCTCAATATGTGACTATGTCCAGACCAGTTTACTGAATTACAGATGTCAGTGTGATTCTCCAATGCCAAAACACATTGACTTTACTAGCTGTAAGTTGACATGTGTCTGTTTTTTTCCAGTCTTGGTTTGGCATATGCTGGTTCAAACCGTGAAGATGTGCTCAGTCTTATTCTGCCAGTGTTGGGAGAGACAAAGTCGTCAATGGAGGTTCGTTTTATGCTGCATGTTCTTTTGCTAATATCCATCTTACATTGAGATGGCAGTCATTTCTTTGTAGGGTGTTACAGGGGTTTTTTAAAACTCAGCTGTATTTTTGAAGTACAAAAAGCCCATACAAACTTAAATAACATGTTAACCAAACTCAAATTGTCTACTACGTTTGAATTAAATATTGATTTCAATCAACTCGGGAAAATGCATTTTCCTGTGTTTTCTCAAATTTAAGTAAAAACTGTACCTAAGTCAAAACACAAACATAAGTTTGTTTCAAGAAATCTCGGCATGACACTTGAAGTGATTGACTAGTGTTATTGCATGTTCCTTTTTTAAGAACATGTTAGTTTTATTCCAAAAAGGCCATCTTCAATAAGATTGGAGGTCATCATTACATCTTTTAGAGTGCCCATATGTGTTGTCATGGTTACAGTAATGTTTCTGTGTTGTCAGACTGGGCATAGAATAAATAGTTGACATTCCACTTGCACTGTTTGTATAAACTTTGCAAACTAAATTCAGCAAACATATGTTCTGTCTGTGAAAGATAATTAACTAAGGTATTCAAGGCTATTTATTTGCTATTTCTGCATCTTCCCTAATCACTTCCAGTGACAAACATGACAGAAGGGCGCATATGTTTTGACTTTGTTAAATACTCTGGGTATATATTTGATTATTCAAATTGTCCTGACCTGATCAAAGTTAACTTGATAATGGTGTTGCTCTCAAAATATTCTATGAAGAAACAAGAACTTATTGTATACAATATGTTAAGTGATTTGTTTCATAAATTTGAGGCCCATGACTATTGAATGGTTAGAATTGTTTCTTGTTCTTTGGTTGGTTAGTTGGTTGGTTGGTTATGGATGGGTTTCAAACATCCCCAAGAAGATGATTAACCATCTCTTACAAATGTATATTTAAGGAAAGAGTTCACACTGCCAGAACATATACTGTCTTCAATGCATGTTGGAAAGGTTCACCTCTGTATCAAGAATCATCCTTACAGTTGCCCAGAAAGTGTTGTCATGGTTACACTAATGTTTCTGTGTTGTCAAATTGGGCATAGAATAAACTGTTGACATTCCACTTGCACTGTTTGTATAAACTTTGCAAACTAAGTTCATCAAACACAATTGAAGATCCACCAAGGTGAGTTTTGCCTCTTACTCATGATCATGTTCTGCAATAAGTGCTGACAGTATAAAGATGGGAGTTGTTGTTTGCAGGTGATTGGTATGGCTGCCTTGGCTTGTGGCATGATATCAGTTGGAAGTTGCAATGGAGATGTAACATCTACAGTTCTACAGACAATGATGGAGAGGTCTGAAGCAGATCTCAAGGACACATATTCAAGATACCTGGCTCTTGGGCTTGCATTAACTTATTTAGGTAAGATGCTGGGGTATGATTTTGTGGTTTGTTATAGTACCTGCTCCAGGTGTGACCAAGGGAATTAATCAGGTTTTGCTGTCACTGAAGAAGACAATTCCTTATCAGTAGATCGAGAGGAATATTCATACCCAACATGGGGAGCAAGGGTTGATGTACCCTCTGTGTATGTTTGTTTGTTTGCTGAAGATGAACAAACATGGAGGGTACATCAACCCTTGGACCCATTGGACCGATGAATAAGGTATTTATCTTAAACACCTCAATGTTAATTTTGAAATGCTTGAAGCATGGGTATCAAATTGTACATTTAGGCCAACCTGTGTGAATCAGATGATTTGAATCATGCACCTTGCTGTTTTTCCACGCATATTGTCTTAGTAAAATCACCATGGTGTAATTCCCCTTATTATTCACCGGAAGTGCATTTAACGTTTTGTCAGAATGTATTTCTTGGAATGCAAGGTAAATTTTTTCGTAGCCATCGCTAAGTTTTGCAGACGCCTCAAGAAAAACAAATTTTGATTTATCTTCCTTCCATCGATTTGTATTCTCAAAACATCCTGTAATTTCAGTGCATCATGCATGGTTAAATGTTGTTTGAGATGCGGAAGTACTACCATTAAGTACCAAATGAGTTGCCATTGGCAGCAGGGTACATTGCAATGTACCTCGCATGTAAGCGGTGTACATTGTAAATAACAGAAGAGCGCTTAGCCAATCAGAAAATGGGATTTGTGTGCGAGGTAAGATAAAGTACTATGCAATAGGTTTTGAAAGATGTTTGCTTTTTAATGACAGTTTCATCTATGGACTTTGGCAGTAGGATAGTAGGCAGTGTCCGTTTGTCACACCGATTACCCAGGTTCGATTCCCTCATGGAAATAATATGGGCAGCCTATTTCTAGTGTCCCAAGCCATGATGTTGCTGGAATATTGCTTTTGGTGGTGTAAAGTCATATTCACTCACTCACTCACTCACACACACATGCACTCACAAACTCACTCATAAACTTATGAAGCTAATTTCTTTTCCGCTTTTTTAAGCTTCCTCATCAGGTACATGATGGAGCCATAATTAGCTCTGAAGCACTGTAAAGAATTAAAGTTATGGTATATATAAAAGTAAAACATGTGTTCTTGTATTAGATATGTTTCTGGTTATCTTTTAGAAGTGATGTTTTATGTCCACTGTTTCTTTTTGAAGGGAAACAAGACTCTGTGGATGCCACACTTGTAGCTCTGGAGGTTGTAGGAGAACCACTTAAGTCAATGGCTACCATGCTGGTTGATGTATGTGCATATGCAGGTATGTACTAAATATACTGATGATGTTTATGGGAGATGATGAGTTACTGGTGTTCCTGGACAAGGTCATAGTTGCACAGCAGCTAATTATCCCAAGATTTTTGTATCTGATAAATATATACATAGGCATGTACAAATATGTGCTTTCTTCCATTTTTGGTAATACTCCAATTAAAAAAAAGTCACAGGGACCAAAGAAATGGGAACTTAATAAATCTAATGCATTTTGTAATCACATGACCTTGTGGTACTTGCCTTTAATTGTGTCCAAATGCTACCAAAATTCAGTTGGTGTTGGTGTCACACCAAGAGATTGGAAGAAATCACTAGTTGTAATTTGGGAAGGTTGATGTTTTGCCCTTCATAATTACAACAACTTAGGTGGTCTTTTCAAGGCTAGTCTTGCAAAAGAAAAAAAAGCACCTAGATTTTAAACTTCATGTATTGTATGAAGTAGAGAACAGGTGTATAGACTACAAGGCACAGATATATTGTTTGATAAAGCTTGTTGGTGTAAGTAAAGTATGTTTATTCATGACTTTCAGGCACTGGTAATGTCCTGAAGATTCAACATCTGTTACATATATGCTCGGAACATGATGACTCTAAGGATCAGGTATAGTAAAACATTCAGTTAATAGTTATTGCAAAATGAATATCAGGGATGTCAATTTTCCAGAAATCGTTTAAGTATTGTGTTATACATATGGCATTCTATGTTTTTACATATCATACCTAGGCCTTGGACTCTTGCATGGACAGACAAATGTTGATGTTTCATCCATGTGATTGCTTCGAAATTGAGACCCTAGAAAGATGTGATGTATGGCACCTCTCTTTCTCCCTCTTCCTCCTCCCATCCACCAATGGTGATTCCTGGTTATAGTTGATAACAGGTAGTGAACATGTGATCAGCTGGTCAGAGTCTAGATTTTCGTAGCTCTCTTAGCGCTAAGATAAGTCATAATAAAAATCTAGCCCCTGGCTTGTACCTTGGTTTGCTGTATCATTGTCTGTTGATGACTTGGATTGTTGCTCACAATATCAACCACTAGGTTATCTTGTCCTGACTCAGTTACTTGAAGGTTGTTATCACAAAGTGTTCCTATAGCTGAGTGTAGCAATAAACAATAGCCTCATTGACAACCAATATTCATTTCTCATCTCCTTGAAGTGTAGTCAGAGTAAATAGTCACTGCAATGTTATATGTTTGCATATTGTGATGTATGCTTACAATGGTATCTGTTCAAGGATAACAATGAGAAGAAGGAAGACAAAAACAAGAAGAAGGATGAGAAGAAGGAAAAGGAGAAGGAGCCAGCAGGTCCTGACCTCTCAATACAGCAAGGTAGTTTGACTGTCACTGACATCTGGCAGTCTTGTAAATCCTCTTTGACCAAATTTCTGTACTGACCAGAATAAGTTGGGTTATGTATGTTTGCACATATTTTGCTGTGTGGAAGTGTGGTATGAAGCCTAAGTGTCCGCTCGTCATGCTGAAGATTTGGGTCTGTTACCCCATGTGGATACTATATGTGAAGTCCATTTCTGATCTCTCAGAGTGAGATGATCATGTTTTGCCCATATGTGTTGTCATG
Source organism: Haliotis asinina (assembly GCF_037392515.1). Taxonomy (NCBI): domain Eukaryota; kingdom Metazoa; phylum Mollusca; class Gastropoda; order Lepetellida; family Haliotidae; genus Haliotis; species Haliotis asinina. The sequence goes on along the minus strand of NC_090293.1, from coordinate 47,439,415 downwards.
GTTACAGGAATGTTTCTGTGTTGTCAAATTGGGCATAGAGTAAACTGTTGACATTCCACTTGCAGTGTTTGTATAAACCTTGCAAACTAAGTTCAACGAACATGCACTCTATTTCAAATGAAACAGAAAAGACTTTCAGCTCTTGAAAGCATGGTCTTTGTACTCAGGATTATTGTTTTGTCATCATGTAATTTCTGGTCAGTGATGTTCATATGTATTTATTTTCAGGCATAGCAGTTTTAGGTATTGCTCTCATATCTATGGGTGAAGAAATTGGAGCAGAAATGTCATTCCGAGCATTTGGGCATTTGGTGAGTATTGATATAACTTTTCAGTTGACGTTGATAATGTTTCAGTTTGCAGATGAAATTCCTGTTCACTGCCTCCTTTGCAAAGGGATGAGAGTTAGAGAATCTCACCTGAGTGTCAGATATATCTACACAAATTCATAAAACTTTTAACGATATTTGATATATTTCAAGTACAAAAACACAAGGATAATATTTAATTAATGATGAATTCTATGAGACACTTGAGATAGTAAACATTTCATGAAGTATAGTCATATAGTTGCCACATTAATTCCATTATAACATCAAGGTGAGCATTAAAATTTCAGCGATAACTGTGAGGGACTGCTTGGTCTCACACAAGTACTAATGTTGACATTTTAGGAGAATTGAAAATAAATTCTGATACATGGTGACCAATGTTTAAAGCACCTGATTGTTGCAGTTACGGTATGGAGAGATGTCAATCAAGAGAGCCGTGCCTCTTGCGCTTTCCTTGATCTCCGTGTCCAACCCCAAGCTGCAGATCCTAGACACACTCAGCAAGTTCTCTCACGACAATGACCCTGAAGTAGCTCACAACTCCATCCTTGCCATGGGTATCACAGGAGCAGGTCAGTCCATAAACTTGCTTTATCTTTGTGGGATACTTCTTGCTGGTGTGGTTGGGTGGCCTTGTGATGAAAGTATCTGCTTCTCGCTCTTAAGTTCCAGGTTAGATTCCCTACGTGAGCACCATATGTGGACATCTCTAGTGTCCCTGCCATGTTACTACTGGATGATTTCTAAAATTCAGTTTATTCATTCTTGGCCTATATGGTCACTATGCACCATTTTTTCCCTTGAACTTAATTGCTGGATGTAGATACGAATTCTGATTATTATGATCCTCAGGGATCCTCATTAAGAGAAACCATCCTCTGAGCATGAGCAACATATGCTTAATAATTGCTGAGTTTTAAAGTGTATTAACTGAGCTCTGAGCGTAACTTTTCTCATTGCTCTTTGGCTAAAATATGTCCAGCACAATGCCAAACTTCATTTCGTTTACAAGAGAAAACTTTTGTCCACTGTTCAAAGAGTCCAGACGGTGTTTTCAGAGGGACATTTTTGAACTGGAACTGATCTGACTGGATTGAACAGAAGTTTGCTAGCCTCTTGGGACTAAAGGCTGAAAAATATATATTAATTCTTACAGCAGTATTATTCAGATACTTTGATTTTCTGGCTCGGCACTTTTACTTTGAATTCTCATGTTGATGGTCTTATTCACCGGTCATGATCACTTGTATGATTGCAGGAACAAATAACGCTCGCCTTGCAGCCATGTTGCGACAACTTGCTGTGTACCATGCTAAGGATCCCAACAATTTCTTCATGGTGCGATTGGCTCAAGGTTTGACTCACCTGGGTAAAGGCACCCTCACTCTGTGCCCCTACCACAGTGACAGGGCTCTCATGAGTCCTGTAGCTGTTGCTGGCTTACTGGCTGTCTTGGTGTCAGCTTTAGATGTCAAAACAAGTAAGTTTCCATGCTTCCTTGAAAACTGACAAATGAAAGTCTTCAGTAACACATGCTTGTCACAGGAGGCGACAAATGGGATTGGGTGGTCAGACATGCTGACTCCCTGATGCATATATGTTCTTTGATGATACATAATTCATTTGGATTTGCATTGTGATAGTTCTGATAGATTTATTACTTTTATTGGCAGATGATCTTGTTACTGCCCATAAGTGTTGTCATGGTTACAGCAATGTTTCTGTGTTGTCAAACTGAGCATAGAGTAAATTGTTGACATTCCACTTGCACTGTTTGTATAAACCTTGCATACTAAGTTCAACAAACATACAGTGGTAAATGGTTCATTTGGACATTACCATGAATAACTGAAACAGTTAATTGTGCTGTGCATAGACATTTTTAATTGACATGTATCACTTTTAACAGTCATTACCCAGTCTTTTCAGTTTAAGATAATACAGTTGCTTTTATGTGTAATAATGTTTTGTGTTGACTGACACACTGAAAAAAATTCAAAATTATATACATCCCACTTGGTTTAACCCATGGGTGGTGGAACCCGAGAAGACACCGGGGTTAGAATAGGCCTCCAGCAACCCATACTTGCCATAAGAGGCGACTATGCTTGTCGTAAGAGGTGACTAATGGGATCAGGTGGTCAGACTCGCTGACTTGGTTGACACGTCATCGTTTCCCAATTGCACAGATCGATTGCAGTTGATCACTGGATTGTCTGGTCCAGACTTGATTATTTACAGACCGCCGCCAGGTGGTGGAGTTGGTAGTCTAGTGGTTACTGTGTTCACACTCCTCATGTCTGATACTGGGTTCTATTCCGTGCATGGGTACGATGTCTACAGCCATTGTTAGAATATTGCTTATAGCAGTGAAAGATCATACTCACTCTCACTCATTCACTATTAATAAGAATAGCTTAATGTTTAAAAATATACTTGCCCACGTGTTGTCATGGTTACTGTAATGTTTCTGTGTTGTCAAACTGGGCATAAATTAAAATGTTGACATTCCACTTGCACTGTTTGTATGAACTTTGCAAACTAAGTTCAGCATACATTCCTCTTATTGTTATTAATATGACGATAATTACATTGGATGTATGGTTTGAATGAATGACCATAAGGAGAAATGTTCAATCTTCAACCATGTCTATCCAAACCATATTAAAACATGATAGGCACACGCAGGCATGCACGCATGAAAGCAGACAGCACGTACCACTGTGTGAATGCTACAATCTTGATCACAGTGTTAGACTCCATACACTTCAATCCTCCCATCACTTTTGTTACGTCTGTTGCAGTAATTCTGGGCAAGTCTCACTATGTCCTGTACCACCTTGTTGCTGCTATGCAGCCTAGGATGTTGGTCACGTTTGATGAAGATCTTCGACCTCTGGCAGTGTCTGTCCGAGTTGGCCAGGTAACAATTTCTTCTGTTGTCTAAGTTCATCTTTGAAATGATTTCTTAGTGAGAATGGTCGCTGGTGTTGTGATTTACATTCTTTTATTCAGTTATAATGAATCAAGGATGAAACGCAATGTGAAAGTTGCGACCTGTAGGTGAAAGCTATCCATTCTGAACTGAATTTTGGCATCATGACTATTGGGATATTTTTATGAGATTGTCCTGTCTTGACATTAATAACAACATTGAACTGCCCCCAAGATCATGGATCCAGACCTTTTTGTTCTGTATGTGATGTTGACTTAGGTCCAGTCCTAAACTGTGGCAGAACTGGGCCATTGTGTCAGAGCACCAGATGACATTTCACTTTAAGGTTGCTGTAACATATGTCTCACATTTTCTCTTTGTCTGCCCTATACAGGCTGTAGATGTTGTTGGACAAGCTGGGAAACCTAAGACAATCACAGGCTTCCAGACACACACCACACCGGTATTGCTAGCGTATGGAGAGAGGGCAGAACTAGCCACAGATGAATGTATCCTTTGTTAGTTCAAATGACAGCTCTTGGAATATTGTGGTACTTGTACTTTAATTGGTATGGGGTTAGCCTAGTGGTTAAAGGCTTCACTAGTCATGCTGAAGGCCTGTGTTTGATTCACAACATGGGTACGATGGGGGAAGCCTATATCTGGTGTCTCCCAGCCATCATTTTGCTGGAATATTGCTAAAAGCAACATAAGATTACACTTGTTCATTCATTCTTACCTCCAGGGTTCAACTTGATCTGAGGCATTGTGTACCTTTGTTAACAGAATCCTCTTACAAAAGAGAAATAAGGTGTTGAAATTAGTGGATGAATGTACTTAATCATAGGAAGAGTCATGGCACGAAGAGTGTTTATGTAGACAACTACCAAACAAAGGCAGACAACTCTGCATTGTTTTGTTTGCTTTCGGTGGTGTCATACTCATATTCTAGATTTATTTGTTACAGTCTGTGCTCATGGGTGTAAATCAAAGTCTGTTTCAACTAAATGATGTTAAGCTTTTGATAGCCCTTGCATGTTAAGGTATGGGATCATCTTAGCACTAAACTCATTTTGTTGAACAGGACAGTTGATTATACAGTGGAAACTGAGAAAACCAGCATCTGACCAGTCTAGGAAGTTGACATCACTGGCATAAAATCTCAGTCCTGTCCATGGCTTGTACATTTATCATCAGTTCTACAATCTGGCACATTGTCTAACTCTGATTGTTTCTTAGTCCCGATGAGTGCTGGTGAAGACCGCTTCCACAGTATAGGCTTCTACCCACGTTAAACTGACTTAAGATGTGGAACATTGTCTAATTATTTCTTCAGTCCCGATGAGTGCTGGTTTAGACAGCTTCAGCAAGATGTGGCACATTGTCTAACTCTGATTGTTTCTTAGTCCCGATGAGTGCTGGTGAAGACAGCTTCCACAGTATAGGCTTCTACCCACGTTAAACTGACTTAAGATGTGGAACATTGTCTAATTATTTCTTCAGTCCCGATGAGTGCTGGTTTAGACAGCTTCAGCAAGATGTGGCACATTGTCTAACTCAGATTATTTCTTCAGTCTTGATGAGTGCTAGTTTAAACAACCTCCACTGTGTAGGGTTCTCGCCACATTAGACTGAGGTAAGATGTGACTAATGGACTCTGAAAATTAAACAACAATCCCAATCATTATTTCCTTAACTGGTGTAAGATCTTCCTCTCACACCAATCATGGAAGGTTTCGTTATCCTGAGGAAGAATCCTGACTACAGTGAATGAGAAGACTTGACGCTGATGTATGAGTGCTGTATCGTCCAGAAGACCTGATAGGTTATTTATACTGAAAATCTCGACCGTTCTAGAGCCATTGTTCTGTTGCTTTTGTGAACCTAGTTCTGTCTGAAAGCAACAGCTTGTTGACTGGTCTATACTCCACAGTGGTGTAGGTCGGGTGCTGTCTTTACCACTGGCTTCTTATTACTTCTTGTTGAGTATCACTGAGTGATAAGGCCACTGTGAACCAAGATCCCAGACCTAGCTGCGATGGTTGTCAACCAAGGATGTCAAATGAGTTTGTATGAATGACTAAAAACTGGTCATGCTTGTTAATCTTTGTGTAACTTGGAACATTTCATTGTACATTGTTTGAGATATGATCATGTCATCACTTTATGTATAAAATGCCATGTATAAAATATTGAAATATCAACATTGGTCTTGTTGATTTATTATCTCCTACAAGGTATGCATTAATACAGAAAAAAAGTCAACCAAAATATACAATCAGAATTAAAGCAGAAAGTATCCCTTCAAAGGGGGTTTGGGTGTCTGTTGTTTCTTCTTCTGATTTTCGATATGATGCCAATTAATATACTGTTTGCGACAGTGCAAGTGAACTTTGCATCCTGCTTCCACACTGATGTCATCACCTCACTGAGCACTGGCAGCACTGATACCACAGCCCCCAACTGATAGATTTTCACAATGTTATGGCCATTATCAAGTCTTTTCAAATGTAACTGACACTTGAATAAGTGTTCTATAGTTGTGGCCTGAAAGAAAAAGGTGGTACAATTCACACTGGCGTTTATATATCAGAAAAGTTGAAAAGTGATAAGTAGTTGATAAGTAAATATTAATTGCCCTTAAAACATTTTTTTCCTCAGTTTTAAGTATTTTGCTAATGTATTGGAATATCATAAGACATTAAATTTATGTTTTATTATGAAAATGAATGTTGAGAGATAATAATATCATATCTGTTCATATTTCGATGCTTTTTGAGAGATTTTAGTTCAACAAATCCAAACTGAATAGCAAGATCTTAAATTCAGTCAGTTGAATTTTGTCAGGCAAACCACCAAAATGTTTTATGTTCAGTCATTACTGTAAATAAAAAAAAAATTCTTTTGCATTGTATTTTATTTGCTAAAACATTCAGATTCAGATTCATTTTACTATGCAGGGGGCTTAAATGTTTTATGTTTTTGGAAATGATATCATCTGGGTATTTAAGAATGCATGATCATTCATCAAGAAAATAGTTTTTTGATTTGTGGCAAACTCCATGCATAGAATGTCACATACTGCAGAGAAGCTTGGCACTAAGCAGAGGGGCAGGGTGTGTGCTAATTTTGTTGCACTTTTCTTTAAAATTGAGCATTATTTCGCAATTTCCTCCATGACAGTTGTTGTGAATCTTGTTTGTTTGATATTTAGTAACTATTATCATACATTTTATGATGGACTAATCAAAATTCGATGTACATGTGCTTCTGAGAGCCCCATTGACATGGCATACAACACATTCAGTGAGATGGATTTATTATAGATTAAATATCACACACCCATGTTTAGTGGCTTAAGCTGATGTATATTCTACCTCCACAAAATTCATATTCAATAAATCCCATTTCAGTGAAATTGACATGTGAGCTGGAAGAAGACATCGTGTATATATGGTTGGCAACATGTTATCTCCAATGTGAATGAGCTGAGGATACTTCTCATCTAACAACTTGTTCTTTATCGCTTGCAGTTGACAGCTGCTTGATACAGTGTTGTAGAAATGACAGTTTTTAACACCTTTTGTACAGTGGGATTTTGGTAGACACATCCTGTTGGTAACCGTACCATGTAGAAATGAAAACTACTGAGAAACCTTCTGTTGGAATTTTTTAAGGGTAACGCATGTATTCTCCTGTCTATAACATATTTGTCACAGCTGAACGCTGACCTTGACAGAATGTGTCCTAGCCTTTGCCCTCAGGATACCTTGACGTGTGTGGTCCTTGTGTTAATGTCCATTGCTAGCATCAAATTCTTTCAGTTACTGGGAAACATGGTTGAATCTCTTGACAGAATTCCATGATATATTGTTCTCCCTTGTTGTGGATGATGTGTCAGTAACATTTACATGGCAAAGAAATGTTCCATTCAAAGATATATGAAAAACAAAATGTTTACCAGTGAAGATCCAATTTAACATTGGTTGCCAGCAGCCCAGTCCTGTAGATTAATGCTCATGCTGTTCATCACTGGATTGTCTGGTGTGACTTTAAAAAACAAAGAGAGTGAGGTTAGCTGTAGGCTGCATTTAGCAATTACGAGCAATCTCATGACTGGGAACTGGCATTGTGCATGTGGGTAATCAAACCCAGGACTTCAGCATGACAGCCACATACTTTTACCAAAGGCTGCCCCTAGGATAAGGAGTTACAGGCTGTTTGGGTTCAAATGAGGATGATGAATGATTAAGTAACTCGAAATAGGGATGAGTGCAGAAAACAAAAATAAGACACATGGTCCTGAAACCTCTGTACCCAACAGGGCCTATTGATCAGTCACAGAAAAAGTTGTTAAGAAACTATCATGTAACATTGTTCTTTTGTCACGCTTCACACTTTGGTGCTACCTGTATCCTGCCTAGTTGGGGGCTTTGCTGAGTTGCACCTGAAGTGTTTGCCAGTGCTGTTGAAACAACAAACGGACAGTAATGACCTGGTCATTCAGAGGTTGATACAACTTTCTGAGGAGGGAGAAAGTAGGGGGTGTGGGGGTGCACACTTCAGTTTCATAGTTCATTTTCACAAGAGTTCCAGTGGTCATTTAATAAACTCTCAGGACAAAAGTGGGAGCAGCCCTGCAGTCTGCCTATGGGCATTGCTCACAATATCAATCACTGGTTCAGACTGTTAACAGCCTGCAGCTAAAATCTTGTTGGATGCAAGCTGAAATAGTCAAATAGCACTGCATGTGCAACATTAAGGCAAACTTTTCGTAATAAAGTATAACAACAAAACAGATTGCTATAAAATTTTATTATTGAGGCAGTTAAATGAAAGAAAATAAATACAGCGAATGCACATGAATAACACCCAAAACAATATATGAATACTTGTATGCCCTTTTGGAAAACACTCCCTTACTGGGACCCAGAATCTTGACTGATATCTTTAGCATCACAAGTAAGGTCATGGAGTTAAGGAAGAATCACAAAATAAGTGACGTCATTTGAGTAACCAACATCAATATCAAACCTTGTTATGCCCTCAAAAAATAATACTCATACCTTTGACACTACTACTGTGGCAATGGGTGGCAGGATGATGTTAAGAGGTAAACCTACTGCTCAACTAAAACTTCAGAAATTGATATTTGATTTTTAAAAACAAAATATAAAGGCTCAAAGTTTGCCAGAGATCTTGGTACTATGTCGTATAATAGCATATCACAAAAGTTACCCTTGATATGATGAAAGTTGACAATAGTTTTCATTCCTGTTTGTTCTGATATTGTTATGAGTTTGTATTATATATGACAATGTAATTTCCATTTTTCAGAGTTTAGTGGATGTATTTTGACCAAAATAGTAAAACCATGCCTGGACATGTGATTGTAACATTTGTAGATAGGACAAACGAAACAGTATATAGTAGGGCAATACATACATGAAGTACTAGTATATAAATGCACTCCTGGGCCTCGTTCCATGAAATAAATGTAGTGCTGAGATGACTGTTAATTCCCATACCTTAACACAGAATTACGACTTGTAGCGCTACGACTGTTTTGAGGAACGGGGCCCTGTTTGGTATGAAAGTTACCCTTAATTTGACAAGAACACAGCATGAACACATAAATAACCCATTTATATACTTCTCAAAAGGACTTAAAGAAAACCTTATTCTTTCATATTAACATAGCCAGGCTGTCTTAACATTATATCCCCAGGCCAAAGCAGTGCACTGGGGCAGCAATGACAACACGCAACACAAATAGATAAGTGTATTGCCTTATGTTTGGCATAATCTATATCTCCAGGGTATACGTTCTGATAAGTCTCCACTATATCCTGGATGCATCTACGGCTCAGTCCGATAAATTCATTACCTCCCTTGGCTGGCTTTTTATCCATTCAGTTGTCTTTGCTGGGAACTCACTTTCGCTTTTTAAATTATCTAACAGATTAAACTTGGCAACACAGACCATGCAAAGTTTCTCTGAGAGAGGTAGGAGTTTTTCCACATATTTTTTCAAAGTTTCGGAGCTACTGGTTTGTATGATTTCCTCAAAATCACACTGCAAACAAACCTTCCGCTATATCTATTGACACGGCAAGCTCAGTTGTAACGCGGCTTGGCTGATTGGCTACTGTGACAATATGGAGCCAGCAAGGGGAGGTAATAATATCAACAGGCTGTGACGTAGATCCATCCAGGTTATAGTGTAGACTTATTGGAACATATACCCTGCAGATATCAAGGATGTAGGTTTGGAGGCCCCAGGCAACTGCCCAGCATTCCCATATATGAAGACAGTTGTGGACCACGTTACATAAGTGATCTTAGCGCTATGACTTTGCAGAGCAGCTACAGCATGGAGTTGCAATCATCTTAGCGCCAAGAATGCTTTGTAAACTTGGACCCAAACTATAGATTCTGTTATACGAGATTTACCTCAGTAATGCGAAAGAATGGGTATTCCTTAACTTCTTTTGAGTAGAATGTGTGACTGATTCATCATGGCAAAAATGGCAGAGTTCTGCAACTACTACAGGGACCCTGACAGTCAATGATCACGTCAGGTGTAAGCAAAATGTGTGAGAACATCCTGGAGGACAGTAGCACCCATCAAACAATTTTAGTTACAAAAGTGAATAACATTTTCTCTGTTACCCGTTGGGAATGAGAACTGGGCATGTTAATTTTGTTTTTCGTGCTACTAATTTTTTTATTTTCAATAAATGAGTCACATACAGAGATGCCAACCCTGAATCAAGTGAAAGCGGAGTCATGCCTTGCCCAAAGGAATTCTCATGCCCTGATGGTGCGAGTTTGGGGTGAGCATGAAAGGGGGATCGGGACCCTTTTGACGGTGGGTGTCTGCTGGAAATATGCAATTTCTGGGCATAATTAACCAGATAATAGTCAACTCAAATGAACATATTCAAATGGCTATTTAATAAAATTCTTTCAAACATTCTACATTTAGAAATATAAACATGCTTATATTTTCTAAAAATCTGAGTTTTTTACAGAAAATTCGGAGAGTAGATTTTGTGTTTGAAAATCAGAGTAACTCCTCCGAAATCAGAGTGGTTGGCATCTCTGCACATATGATGTACAGAAATACTAATGTTCAGCAAATGCAACTTGATGGATAGGAGGTAATTCTAAATCTGTTTTTCTTGTCTGCTAGGTTCTATTTCATCTGAAAATCTGGTCCATGTATTGGCTAATTGCCTAACTCTGGTACTCCTTAAAATACCTGTGTTTCACACAGTTCAAAAACACTGAGGTATTCAGTAAGATAAATACCTTGTTCACTAGTCCCTCGTGGCCCATGGGTTGATGTACCCTCCATGATTGTTTTTCCTTGAGCTAAAAAAGAGGGTACATCAACCCATGTTCCTCTTGTGACAAGTAAACAACGTATAATATAGGTCACACCAGAGGATAGAATCACAATGATGAACCATTCATTATCATATTTAGATAATTCATATGACTATCCACTATCAAATAACTGGATAGCCCTACCTTGGTGGAACTATAATTAAAACATAAACTTAATTGTAAAACATTCAACCCTGAATTACAGCTTTGAGTCAGCTGATGCATGCTATCAACTCCTGATTGCACAGATCAATGTTGTTGATGCCTGTTGCTGGATTGTCTGGTTTAGAAATACAGCTTGTTCAGTCTGACCTCAGCTACTCTACATATGCATGACCCGGGAGGTCAAATGGCACAAAAGGCAGGTGGAGTTAACTTCATTGCATAGGGGAGCAGAGAATATTATCAACATTTCCTTCATACGAAGCATGTTTAAATTGTATTGTTTGTGCATTCATATGTTATTCTGGCTTACTAGCTTAATACGTACAGACGTCTGTTACTTTCACAATCTGATTCACTCTTGTTACCACTCTCAAAAGCCAGTTTATGTTATCACTGGAAACACCAGTTACTGCTATTGGTCACTGTCTAAAAGCCTGAATCATAAACGTAAAATCAGCTTCTTCTTTAAAGGAAGTTAGGCAATTTTCATGACACTGAGATGTCAAACGGCAACCTTGTCTCAGCTGTTCTGACAATCAACTGACAAGGGTGCACCCCTTCTCAATAACAGACCCAACCAGATGTGACACGGTCACACAAAGGAATCAGTTTTCACTTGACTCACTCACTCACTCACTTGACCAGGTCAAGCTGAACAGCGGCTATAATGTTATTGACATGACACTGAACAATTAAAACACTAAAACTATGTCAAAGATTTCTCACAGCACAATAAACCAGTCAAATATCAATTATAAAACCAACCCTCACATCACAGATTTTCTGATTTACACACGTTCTATATAAGGGGCACTTGAAGATGAACAAAACACCACAGCATTATTATCAGCCACAAACATTACATACATGTTCGTCACTGGCAAACAGTGAGGTAACCTAGGGGTTAAAGCATTCACCCATCACACCAAAGAACTGGGTTCAATTCCCTACAAGGGTACAATGTGTGAAGCTGGTATATGGCCAAAACTAGCATAAAGGCCATCCTCGATATCCCAGGGTATATGTTCCGATAAGTCTCCAATATACCCTGGACGTATCTACGGTTCTGCCCAATAAATTTATTACCTCCCTTGGATGGCTTTATATTTAATCAGGGGTCTACGCTGGGAAGCTGAGCAAACCAATCACAACTCACTTTTGCTTTTTACATTATCTAACCAATTAAACTTGGCAAAACAAACCATGCAGAGGTTCTCTGGAAAAGGTAGGAGTTTTTGCATATATTCTTTAAAAGTTTCGCTCCTATAAATTTGTCTGTATGATTTCCTCCAAAATCATACAAATCAGCCTACCTGATTGGCTTCTGTGAAAATGCGGAGCCAGCAAAGGGAGGTAATAAAATTATCTGGTTGGCCTGTAGATGCGCCCAGGATAGAGTTTAGACTTATCAGAATGTATACCCTGGAGATATCGAGGATGCATGAAAAACAATTCTCACTCAACTCTGTATCTACAGGACTTGTAAACACTTGCATATCACTAGTTTTATCTTGTTCTATCATGGTTAGAATTGTCTTTGGCAAACCATGCTTGTCTCTCCCCATAAACATCTGGGTTACAATTGCTTTTCAGCAAACCATGCTTATTTTAAATGGCAACTAATTATAACTGGATTGGGTAATCAGGCTTGCTGACTTAGTTGACACGACATTGAATCCCAATTGCATAGAATGGTGCTCATGTTGTTGATCACTGGACTGTCTGGTCCAGACATGATTACTTGCTGACCACCACCATATAGCTGGAATATTGCCGAGTGTGGCGGTAAACATGCGAGTGCGGTGGTAAACAAGATACCAACAACAAACCAACCAACCATCACTTAAGGAAAAGCTGCACAAGGCAGGAGTGTTGTTGATGTGGTATACTGGGCAGTAACATCACTTACAGATGATTGGCATATGCCAATCACTGCATCAATGTACAAATTAGCTGCTTGCCCACTGTCCCATGGCAGATAACATTAAAGGCCAGTTTCCAAATTTCATCAATTAAATGTAAAGAATTTCCGGATTTTGTCTTTTCTTTTTTAGGAATAAAAAGAAGTTTAAATACAGGAAATTCTTTACATTCATCAAATGGCATCTTCTAAAATGACAATCAAGGTTCTTGTTTCACTTTGTGTCTGTGTAGTCTAACTGTATTACAGAAACATCAGCTTTCTTGCTGATCAAAATGAATTTCACCTGTCAACATTTGCTAGCTTTCTGGCTGCTATTATTACAAATTATGCTTTTACATTGCTTCATCTTTGGGAAAGGAATAAAAAAACACACACAATAATAACTTGATTACTATCAATACATGAAAATGAATACGGCTGAAAGTTGTGTCTAACAACTCTCGCTTCTATATTTTTCGGAATTGGAAAAATCATCCATTCTATGAACTGACATGAAATAACTGAATACAGTCAGCAACATTGTGAAACCAAAACAGGTTCATCTCCTAATGTATCTGTCCTACATGGTGTACAAAGTGTACAGAATAAATATCCATTGTATTTTTTCTGAGAGTCGTGTAAAGTAGAATATCTCAATAATGGACAGTCTGTAATGTTCAGCAGCTAAACTGACAAATATACATAAATTGTAAAAACAAAGAACAACAATACACATACAATCCATGTATCAGAGCTCAAGTTGTGCTTATGGACAAGGCCAGACCAATGTAATTTTCTTGTCAAAAATATGTCAGAATAATATTCCTTTTGAATACTTAAAGTAGTTAATATATATGCCTCTACACCCCACCGTACATTACGATGTTATTTTTTTAACAGAAAACTTTTACTTTTTAAGCTTATTCTTGAAAAAATATGATTTGTAAAACAAGAAATTTTAATTTCGAGTTTTCTGCATTAAACATACACCAAAAAACAAAAAACTGTACACACTGTTCCTAACTACACAATGTATCCTTTTAAGCTTCCATACCAAAGTATCCTTGCCCATGTCAAGATGTAATTTACTATTGACAGTTGTGTTCTTTGTGCAGTTTACATCTTCTTTTCGCATCCTGCACTCTGACTTTTACCTGTTTCCAGCTTATGCAACTTTAACACAGAGCATGTACTGAAAAAAAATGAAATATCCTAAAACACCCTGATATTTTTTTAATTACAAAAATTGATTAAGAAAATGCCACAAAAACTGGATGTACTGAAAGGAGTTCTGGCACAATGAAAACTTAAGAAAACTACCCAATATGAATTATAGCACACAAGTATATAGTAACGATTTTTCAAAATTTCCTGGAGCTATGATATATGAATTAGTATACAATATATAATGACAGAAACAAATAAAGGAACTCTCATTGCATTGTTCTTTTATATCTTCCCAGACTTTCACCCACAATGCACCGCAAAAGCTTGCGACAAAAACAGGAAAAAGCTAAAGGAACACCTGTACTTTCATATGTTCCCTTTTTTATTTCTGTCAGTATATGTATGTTTATGCAGAACATGTCTTCAGACATTAAAGCAGTGCATTCTTCATTCCAGTATATATTACAGTGCAGTAATGTGCCTTCTGAATATAACTCTAAAATGTTGAGCAGAAATGTATTAAAAGAAAATATGTGCAGTTTGGTGAGATTCAACTTGATTGTTGACAAACAAAATCCACCAAAGGCAGTGTGTTTTATGAGTAGTCTCACAACAAATCCTATTTCAATAAAATACCAAAAATTGCAAAAAGTTGCAATAAAACCACACTATTTTGTATAAGCTTCCAAAATAATATTTCCAAAATGACTAACAAGCAACTCAAGTTTCTACAAACAGCGCATCTCTACAAACATTGACAAAATGATCAGAAAATATTTTCATATAGGTGAGCATAAAATCAATGTGAACACACTAAGAACAATAACTGACACTATAACATCACAACAGCACAGATTATCCTTAAAATATATTTTCCAATATTTCAAGCTCAGGTGCAAAAATATTATAGCAAAATTTTCTGAAGCATTAATTTCCTTAACAGAAATATCCGCTACGATACTAAGAAAATTCAACAATCATAAACATTTGAACGAAAATCAACAACGTCACAACAGTAGTCCGCTTTTCACAGATTATGAATAAATGACATATTACAAGTAATGCAAAGCCGAAAGATTTGACACCAGACAAAGGTTTATTAAAGGTCACATGCAACATTAAACACAACTTTGCAGATTCTGGTACCTTTCGATATGCACTTACTGAAACAAATCATCAAAACTGCCCATTCAACCTATAAAGTTGAAAAAAAACGCAATGAAAAAATAGCCCATGAAATCAGAGTTCAAACGATTCACTAAATTTCCCTGTGCGCTGCGGGAAAAAGTGGTTTCAACAGCTGTTCTGTGTCGCACCCATAACGCATGCACAATGAATAGGTTTGCGGAGCTTGAAACAGTATGCATGCCTGGAGTATGAGGTCGTGAGCAGTAGACGAATCTTGGTTGTGTACACACAAGCAAATAATCTACTCGTTACATAAAAAAAGCCTGTTGATTATGGTAAGCAGCCTCTGTCACAGAGAAAGCTCAATGTCTGGTTTATTGACACCTAAATGTCTGCCTGTCTGCTAAAGACAATATGCAATACACAGCTTCAATCACTGACCACATGCAATTTTAACTTAACACAGGCTACATGCCATAAGCAGAATAAATTGATTCATGAGTCCTGATTTATATTTGGATGAATGACAGTGTCCAGCCACACATTAGTTTACCATCTCTACTCAGTCTAAGTAAACTTCGTCTCAGTGTATTTCGTTACACTCCACCACTGAGTCTAACAAAACCTAGTAGAAGGTCGCATCAGGTAACCTTTGAGCGACCACTGACCGTCCAGTCAAATGTGAGACTGTTAAATAGATTTAACCAATCAGAAAACGGCTACTATTTAGGGATCGGAGGGACTTTCAAAATATTCAGGTCTGTGACATGGATCTCTCCACAAACAAAAATCCGAATATAACACAATTATTTTACCTGCAGTATATATGCTTTTGGGTTTCTGTTGACATGTCTACAATTATCTAATATTTCCACAAGATGACATCCTTGAATACTGCCTAAAACACCATTTTCAGCGACTGTTTACTCACCGTTGTCATGGTTATACGTACTTAGTGTGCACCCAGAAGCGAGCGTATGCTATATAGCATTCGGAACCGTTCAGGTACAAACCTTTTCGAGATAAAAAGTTCAAAAGGTATGCGCGAATGTCCACTTTCGCGATTTGGTAAGCTGTGTTCTGATTGGTCAATCTCAAAGGTTACCTGACGCGACCTCCCATAAGGTTTTGTTAGACTCAGTGGTGGAGTGTACTTAGTACTTAGACAGCATCTCTACAGAGATGATTTTTTACTGATTGAATTTTGATTGAAATGCAAATTCAGAGACCATGTATTTACAAAACCCAACATCTCTATATACATTCTTTATGGATAACAACTTCTTCTAGTGCATATGATTTTGTTTGACAACGGTATATGAATCCATACTGAAACAACGCATCAAGTACAATAAAAGAAGTTGTTATCCATAACAATCTTACTTATTTCTAAAATGCCCATCAACCAGATCTTTCTGTACACACAATGAGCCCTCAGTGTATCAGCAAATGAACCAGTCAATCGGAAGCCGTCATTACACTCAAGTGCACACCCACCTGCTATGACTGGGTTCAGTCTCTCGAGGGCTTCATTTCAAGGGAAGTAGGAAGCCCAAGTACAAAATACTGCACCCTTATATCGCGATTGCACGCTTATAATTTTGTTTATTTGTTTTTTCACAAGTAGCAATGTATATTATATGTCATGAATAAGTGATAATAGTGTTTTAATTATGTTTGATTTTTTTGTTGCATGTGACCTTTAAAGATACTAGTGACACAGCTTGGGGGTAGTAGATGAGTCTATTAAAGATACTAGTGTAACTGCTTGTACGTATTCGTTAAAGTCAAAATCAGTGTTTTACCAGAACTCCTAAACACACCTCAATTATTAGATTAAAGAGTCTATCCAATATGTTGGAAGTAATGGCATAGAGAACTGTACTTTTCGATAATTTCTTTTGACTCTCGATTGAATCATTGATCACTAGGACTGGTGGATGAAATGCTACAAGTAACAGCTTTGGAAAATACAACCAAACTCTCACCGAAGTCACAGATGTGTTGTGGGTATAATGAATAATATCAAGCATCCCTCAGTACGCAGTGATTTTTTTTCTGCATTTCTACATTTGTGCATATTGGATGTATTGTGGCGCATAGCATAAGACCCTGCAAAACATACATCGTCAACAATAATGTCATCGTTTGACCCAAACCCGATACTGTCTATGCCATTACATTGATCCGGAAACTAGTTAATTTTTTCGGAATATTAACACTCATGACATTGTTTTCAAGAGCTTCAGGTCATTAAGGCACAAGAAATGTACAAGAGAAAGGCACTGAATTTCAATGGAGTCTAGGGTGAGAACTCTTGACTGAAATAGCTTAGCTTTGATATATTTTTGTTAAAAAAACAATAATTCAGAATGATCTAATACTTTTTGGAAAAAAAAAGTATTATTAGATCTGATATTATTATTTTTACTGTCCTTGACCCTCATCCACAACATGTTTCAGACAGTATTATTAATTATTAGATTAAAGGGTCTCTGCAGGCAGAATGAGGGAAATAACAGTGTACAGAACAGTATGTTCTTTTGAGCGTGGAATGAATCATTGATCACAAGGACTGGTGGATGAAATGATCCATGTAATAGCTTTGGAAGAAACAACCAAATTCTCACCGAAGTCACAGATGTGTTGTGGGTATAATGAATAATATTAAGCCTCCCTGATTGATTTTTTTTTCTGCATCTCTACAGTTGTGCATATTGGATGTATTTTGGCACATAGCATAAGACCCTGCAAAACATACATCATCAACCATAGTGTCATCTTTTGACCCAAACCCGATACTATCTTTGCCATTGAATTGATCTGGAAACTAGATAATTGTTTGGAATATGAACACCCATGATGTTGCTTTCAAGAGCTTCATGTCATTTAGGCACAAGAAATGCAAAAGAGAAAGGCACTGAATTTAAAGGAGACCCAGTTGAGGACCCCTGGATGTAGTAGCTTAGCTTTGATCTGTTTCTGTGAAAAAAAAATTCACAATAATGTAATACCTTTTAGTAAAAAATATTATTACATGTGATACTATTACTGTTATTATTGTTGCTGTTCTGGACTATGATCCATAAAGTGTCTGTGATATTATGAGCTACTGTAACTACATACACAGTTTATCATAGGTTTTTGAATGACGTAGTGATTCAAATGCTTTGTGGATCGGAACCTGGAAGTGACTACCTAGGCCTGTACAAAGATATGTGATATATTGTTCAACAACAATACTGCTATTGTTTGCCTTCATTATGACTTTTATAGTAAAGACAAGTTTACCTGACTTCAGTGTCGACCTGACCAGACCATTTCATACATGTACCTGAACAGTTTTTCCAAGATACCTAACCCTAACTGGACATTTTGAACTCAACTCTTGAGAACTATAGCAGGAATCTGGAGTAATCAAACACCCAGATATACCATGCCCTGTCACTCCTGACACTCCCACAGAACTAATCAGGGCTGCCCTTTCATCCGCAGGAATGGCACTCCCACAGAACTAATCAGGGCTGCCCTTTAATCAGCAGGAATGGCACTCCCACAGAACTAATCAGGACTGCCCTTTCATCAGCAGGAATCTCTCTACCACAGAAGTAATCACAGCTGCCATATCATCAGCAGGAATGCCTCTCCCACAGAACTAACCCCGTCATCAGCAGGAATGGCACCTAATCAGGGCTGCACTGTAACCAGCACAAATGACGCTCCCATTGAACTTCCTTAACTCGACACTGGGTTTAGCAACAGTGGAGTTTTACATGGAAGAAATCAATGAATAACATCCCTGCATGAAATTCACCAAACATTTTCAAGTGACAAGGTCACCTGTAACAGATGGGTCATTTTGAACAAGACCAAATACAAATTGTAACCTTGCCGAAATCGAAACACATCTATCTGCTATTATATCAACTTGTTCATAGGAAGGTAAAAGGTCTTTACAAACAGTTCCCATGTCAAAGAAGAAAGTCAGACTCACAATCTCATGATGCAACAATCTGGTGAAGTACAACCTTTGGATCAATCCTCATCAGAAAAACCTACCAGAAACAAACTTGGAGAAAACATTAACAGATAATGTTCATAAGTTAGACAAAAAGGCTTTCTCTGAACATGCTGAACAAGGTACCATCATCACACTGTACTGAAGTTCAGCTTCACATCAACAACTCAAGACTTACTCCAAGGATCAGAGTAGCTGAAACATTTCAAGTCCACACATCACAGAATACTGAGAGAACCACAAACGAATAGATGCTATTTTAAATACAACATTAGTTTCAAAATACTTGTGATTAATTAGAAAGACTAATAAGAAGCGTTTGATTACATGAAGGTAAAACCTTAATTAAATATTTGGAATTTTTCACACTTTGGTTATTTCAGGTAGATTGATAAAATACAGTCAAAAGTGACTGTAATAAATAAATCTAAAACATGCTAAACAAGGTAAGTCCCACCTAGCTCTCCATTGAAATCATAATCATCACATGTATTGGCATAGAATAGGATATATATGCATACACTAAAATATATGAATACCAATGTTTTGCATCGGACTAAAGTTTACCGGTCACAAAATGACAAATTAACTATAGTCATGCAAAACCATCTTGCGTAGTATATTTCAAGCTAAACACA
This sequence comes from Haliotis asinina, assembly GCF_037392515.1. Classification (NCBI taxonomy): domain Eukaryota; kingdom Metazoa; phylum Mollusca; class Gastropoda; order Lepetellida; family Haliotidae; genus Haliotis; species Haliotis asinina. Next base: position 47,419,737 of record NC_090293.1, on the reverse strand, counting down.
TTCCACTAGAACAGCACTAGACATGGGAGACAATTAAGCAGACCCTATATGCTCCATGAAGTCAGATTTGTTCTGTATGGGAGTTCGTGTTGGCCGACCCAAGTTGCTCCGAGAGCCTACAGACAGTTTTATCTCCAAGAGAACTGGCCCAGGGGTCTCCACCAGCTGCCTTGTGCACGTGACCAGCTCCTCTGTGGTCTGGGCTACTAGAGTCTGAAGGAGAGAAATGCACGATGTTGGATTAGGTTTTAACGATAAGATGAAAAGGTAAACCTTGAGGGTTATGATTAAACTTACCCATCAACAGATTCCAAAAAGCGTTTACTAGCTGAAAGTGTTTGTAAATGGCTGTCACTTCAAATTTAATATTTCTATCATGTTCAACATATTGCATGTCTTAATCTACCTTCCTACCCCAAACCTCAGCTACCCCTCAAAGTGACAAGAATGGGGCTGACCCACCTTCTATACCCACAAACCTGAGCTACACCACCAAATGAAAATAAGTCATGGTGGCTTGCCTCTGTAGGTTGACATCCAACAGAATCATCTCATCCATTGTTGAAGATAATACGTTTGGAGTTTGAAGGCGCCCTCTGTGTTTCTCAAAAACCAGCCTTCTATACCCTATCACCTCAGCTACACCACCAAGAGAGAATGTGGCACCAAGGCACCCAGTTTTTATACCCACAGACCTCAGTCAGGCCCTCTAAGTAACTGAAGGAATTACAGCAAATTTAGGTATGAAGTGTTGTCTATAGATTGTTTTTTCAAGAAAAGATTGTCACTGCAGAAGAGAGCCATAAGTCATGCCCCTGGAAGTTTTTTACGTCTGAACATTGGAAGCCTCCAGGGGCATGACTTATGCATTCTTCTGCAGTGACGATCTTTTCCTACAAAAAACAACCTTTAGCTCCGACAACACCTCATACATAAACGCATTCAACACCGGTGTTCAAGGATGGACAGTTATAAAAATGAGACAGGAGAAACAAAAATCCAAATTCACAGAGACGGGTGCTCCTTCCAGTCATGCCATGTTTAGATGTATGAGTTTCAGAACTTGACCAACAATTCACTAAGTGGAGCCGAGAAATCTCCATAGATGACCGAGCGTGTTTCAAGTATTACAGACATTGCTTCAAATAGGGGCATTGTGTTGATGTTATTACCGCTAAACGACCGATGTCGCTGCAATTGTTTTGCGAGTGGGCTGCGTTTGTTTACATTGGAGATGCAATTCCTTCAAATTTGCCGTAATTCCTTCAGTTACTTAGGGGGGCCTATCAGTAAGACCACCAAGACAGCATGTGCCTCCCAGAAACCTACCTTCCTGTATCCACAGGCGAGTGCTACACCACCAAATGAAAATGAGTCATGGTGGCTTGCTTCTGTAGGTTGTCCACCAACAGAATCGTGACATCCATTGTTGAAGATAACATGCTTGAAGTTTGAGGGCGCCCTCTGGCCCACAGTTGAAAATGCCCCAAGATGCATCAGTGCTGCACCATCACCATCTAGACATACAACCTATGAGGGTTGGAAAGAATGCGTTAGCATAACAGCCTGTAATACTCCACAAAACACTCTCTCTGGATCAACCTTGTCTGTACGTCCACAGTGTACCACTCACATGTGAATAGTTGCATTAGGGTAGACAGTCTAGAAGCTGGGTAGATGAAGGATGAGGACTAAATTTATGGATATACAACTTCTACATTCTGCATAAGTGCCGTTTTGAAATAGAATCCATGTCAAAACATTGCCTATACAGAATAATGAAGTTGTATATCCATAAGAATGTCCTCATCCTTCACATAAAATACTACTCTCATGAGAATATCTGCATTATGGCAGCATATAAAAATACCAAAGTTCTAATTAGAGTGAGTGAGTGAGTTTAGTTTTGCACCGCACTCAGCAATATTCCAGATATATGGGGGCAGTCTGCAAATAATCGAGTCTGGACCAGACAATCCAGTAATCAACAACATGAGCATCGATCTGCGCAATTGGGAACCGATGACATGTGTCAACCAAGTCAGAGAACCTGACCACCTGATTACGTTAGTTGCCTCTTACGACAAGCACAGTCGCCTTTTGTGGCAAGCATGGGTTACTGAAGGCCTATTCTACCTCGGGACCTTCACAGGTCAGTTCTCATTAGATGCAAATTTTACCAAGCAAGTAACCTTTCACATGGTCAGATACCATGGTCAGTTCACATATTTCATAAAGTTTGTATAGGTGTGGCATTTTGTTTATTAGTTGTATTATAAACCATAAATTCATGAACCAAAAATGGTTTGAAAAAGACGTTCCATATGAACCGACTAATTTCAGTACATGGTGTATAGAATCTAGTATTTAAATGACATATCAGTGTATAATTTTCTGATATTAGAGTACTTTTCAGGTGAGGTCTGTACATTTCACTAGTGAGTAGGGGTGGATACAGATTTCTGAGAAAGCGGGTGTGCACACAACTGAGAAAAGGACAGGGCACACATTTAATTTTCAACCGAGTTCCAATGGTCATTTAACATCATTTCAGGACAAACGAGGGTAGGGAGGGGTGCGCATACCCCTCCAGATCCGCCTATTATGAGTGAAAGTGTATTTCAGTAAGGAACTTAATGACCTGTACTTGAGGGATTTAGGTATTTAGGGAATTTGCTTACCTTCCTGTGTGGCTGGAATTTAGCAATGCCCAGTGCTATTGAAGATGCATGACCCATTGACCCCACAGTGAGGAATTCCTTCTCATGACCTTCACGTTTGGCTTCTCTGAAAAACATGACAAAACAATCAGAAATATGACTTACATTACAGCATACTGTCCAGTGTTTGACAGCCGTGGTCTTCCATAGTTTGGCATGAAATACACGTGGACTCGTTTTTTGTAAATATCTCTTAATCCAATGATCCAATCGATCTCAAAGTTTGCAAGAAGATGTTTTTTCAGACAACCTAATCACATTGTAAATCACCGATTCTATGCATTTGTATGAAAGAATCTGTAAATGTAACTGTCAACAAAATAAACAGCAGAATGCAGACGGCTTGCAGAGGGAGGGAGCCAATGACCTGAAACAGCGGCAGTGTTGGGTCATGGTCAGTTGAGTTTTATGTCATACTCATCAATAGTCCACCTATATGGCAGCAGTCTGCAAATAATCGAGGCTGGACCAGACAATCAAGTGATCAACAACATGAGTATCAATCTCCGCAGTGTGTCTACAAGTCAGTGAGCCTGCCAGCTCAATCCTGCCAGTTGCCTCTTATGACAATCACGGGTTACTGACGACCAGTTCTAACCCAGATCTTCACGTTCTCAAACTTTGAAATGCAACAGCAGTAGCTGACATTTCAGTTGCTAAAATATTCTGGCTCTGGTACAGTGGCCTGTAAATGATTGATTCTAGACCTGATAATCCAGTGACAGGGGTTCAAAATTTTAAAAAAAAAAAAATTCACTTGCCATTGGGCAAGTGATTTTAAAAGTCACTGGAAAATTGATAAATGGCAAAGAAAGATAACCCTACTTTCTTATCAGTGTAAAGTTTAATAACTACATTTTGAGTAGATGTGAAACGAATTCTGAGTGTTTGAAACCTTAAGTGGTAATTGCCCGAAATGGAAAGTACTTGTCCCAGGCATCAGACAATGGGATTTTTTAGTGATCAATATCATGAGCAAATGAGCAATGACTCCCACTGCAGGTTATGATGACATGCCTTAAACCAAACCTCACACCCTGGGCACAATCAATTTAGGCCCCTACATACATTGATAGGTTTCTACCTATTGATGAACCAGTATTAGATGAGCCACAACCTGACAAATAACCCCAGTTTGCATGTATGGGAAGGCCCTCCAGAACATTCATAAAACAGGTTGTTGCCTACAACTTGAAATATTCAATTTCCTCGTGCAAATCGTGTCTGCAGGACACGTGTTAAACAGAAGTGGCATTGAGTTCATGCCATGGTCAGTGTGCATTGCAAGTGCATATTCCCTCAATCCCTCATCCCTCCCTTAATCCCTAATCTACCTCATACCCCTCTAGCAACCAATTGTATTCATCTACATTCCCTGCCCCGCCTACTTGTCACAAACATGTTTTCTGCACAGGCTCATCCAATATGTGTCAAGCAGTAGGTCACAATATTCAAATAATGACATCACAAGTCATAGCATATCACAATAAACAAATCATCAAATTACTCTTCTAATTGACTGAGTAAGTTTTTATGCCGATTTTAGCAATATTCCAGTAATGACATTGCAGAGGACACAAGAAATGGGATTCAGACATTATACCCATGTGGGGAATCGAACCCGGACCTTTGGCGGGATTAGCGAACGCTTTAAACCATTGATCTACCCAACCACCCTCAAACTGCATAGATTCTAAAACTTGATCTGCAATGTCACAGCAACAACACCACCACTGTTGTCTTTACCTGTATTCAAAGAGTTCCCGAGACAGCTTTCCAGTAGTAGCAACAATAATATCTGTATCGTCCAGGATCTCTACTACGATATTCAAGGCCTCTTCTCTCAGCAGTGGAAAGCTGAAACATCACAACATGAAATACAGGCTGGGAAGGCATGTCTTACTTTTGGTATCATGAAAAGGATGAAGTAGATTAATTTGACTATAAAGAGTGACTTTATCTGAGTGAGTATGTTTAGTTTTACTGGCTAACAAGAATAAGTTGGGCACTTATCTGAAAAGTACTTTCAAATCACTGGCAAACAAGGATAAGTTGGGCACTGATCTGACAATTGCCCCATGTTAGCATGTATGCCATTTTAAGCCAAACCCCTGGTTGTCCGCAATCAAGTGTGACCATGTGAGAGTCATATGTGCAAGGGATGCGCACCCTTGCGCTGAATCAATTTCATTGCCATGCACTGCACATGCATTAGCCTAGATCTGCTCTCCCATTCACAAAAGGGTTTGTTCATTGCTGTGCACTGCCTACTTCTCATAAACATGTTGTCTTCACCAATCCAGCTTATCCTTGTTTGCCAGTACACAACAACATGCCAGCAGTATCACAGTGGATGATACCAGACATGGCCATCAGATTATAACAGAGATAGCTTACTTTGATTGCAACTGAGGCAATTTGTATTGAGAAAATGTAGAAGCTTCCACTAGTATACTGAAAGGGGATTTCTTTGTCTTGAAATGTTGGTCAGCTTCTTGTATGACCTGAAAAAACATATTTGCAAAGATGAATGAATACAATTCAAGTGGACAGGCAGTCATGGTTTTGTGGCTAAACAGTGGGCACAGAAATGACTACTTCCACAACATAAGCAAACAAAAAACACAATCTGCTACCATGTTCAAAGTTACTTATCTCTTAGCAAAGCTCCATGACAGTGTGTGACACATTCATAATGCTCCCCCTTAGGAGCAAACTAGCGCTGTAAGGAGTTTTAGGGTGGGTCACACAACAGTGGACCAGGTCAGTCATTCATTGGTAACTACTCATGCTATCCCAGCAAGCCAGTCATTCCCTTTGTAAATGTTTCAGTGCTTAAATTTTGGTCTGCATAGTTTAGTGAAGTATCAAAGTTCAACGGTTCTGCTATTACCATGCTTCCAAATGCATTTTGCTACACGAGTTGATTGGTTTGCTTCAATTCTTGGCAATAATGGCGTACGACAGAGGTTTGATTCTTCCTGTAGTTCAAGGATGGTCAGTCAGTGAGTATGGTCTTCCATGTCTTTAGTGCTATTCCAGCAAACAACTCAACGAGGAACAAAACACAAATGTGATGGATAAAATCTGAGGCATAGGTAAAAATACCACAATACCCCATTGTCTCCAAATGACTATGACTGGTTAACTGCAACCATTTTAATCTTCTTTCCAGTAATATATCATCCCCTATAAAACCATATTCAGTGAGAGATTCAACAAAATTTATGTAAGTTCAAACAGCATTAGAAATGGGAAAATGAATAAAATACAAAATCAAAATGAGATGCACATGTGCAACCTAAATGAATTCCATAGAGAGGTTTTAGAGGAGAGGGGATAACATACCCCCACCCTTGTCCCCTATTACACTATCATCACAGAGAAATTCAGCAAAATGTACCTCGTTCAAATGTCTCTAATCTTTCAAAAAAAACCCAATAAAATACAAAGACAAAATATGGGATGCACACCATTAGAGTCACAAGAAAGCCCAGGGTGTTTTTGTGAATAGTGGATTGAGTGGATAGAGCACATTCCTTCGTATGGATGTACGGATGTATTGACGCATGCAGAGGGTAACCCTATATGCCCCATGCCATATATGGTGGGGTCATAAAAACAATCAAATGGCCAAGATGTTATCTGGAAATTACAATTAAGCGACGGAGCACACAAAGTAGTGACCAGAACAGACCCATTAGAACTGCATCCCTCCAGGTGATATAGATGATATGAGTTTAGTTTTACGCAGCCCTAAGCAATATTCAAGCTACCTGGTTGTTGTAAATAATCAAGTCTGGACCAGACAATCCAGTGATCAACAACATGAGCTTTGATCTACACAACTGGGAAACAATGATGTGTCAACCTACAGTCAGCGAGTCTAACCACCCAATTCTGTTAGTTGCTTCTTGTGACAATCATAGGTTAAGATCAATTCTTGTTACAGGGAATGGTAGCTGAACATCATCATCATTTAATTTACTTCATGAATAGATACCTTCTTGACAGCTGTTTCATCCTTCGGCAATATTCTACATGGAATGTCCATTAAATCTGTAATAAAGATTATTCTTGCTATCAGTTTGGTAATTTCAGCCACTTCAACACAAATCAATCAATACATGAACAGCATATTGTGTTACATAGTTGGGGCTGGCTAAAATTATTAATAATTGGAAAAATCTTTATATGAAAAATATCAAAGATTATTGATATGATAATTGTGTCATCAATATGACATAATTACTTTTGTAATGTTTTAATTTGATCTTGTTTTATATGAAGCTAGGTTGTTATTTATTTGATGTTCCTAAATTATGTTGTTTTGTCAGTATCCATGCATAAATATGCAGCCACTCATGCATTCATTTTTCAGACTCCTTTTGGCATTTTTGCTCAAACTTACTTTGCCAATATTTATTGATAATCAATCAATAGTTAGTTAACAATTATTTGTCTCTATGATCCACATCGGTATATGTAGGTAGATCAAGGCTGTAGTGAACTTCTTTTAATAAGGGGAGCAATATACATGTTAAAAGAGTGTTACAGCAATACTTTAATGCACAAAATATAATCTCAAAACAAATTCTAGGGGAGGGCAGCTCCCCTTTACATTGTGTTCATTTGTTGTATAACGAAGCATTCAGCAATATTCTAGCTATATTCAATTATGAGAAAATGTGATTGGTTGCTTGGTTGTCTGGTCACTGCAAGCAAATCTTCAATTATTTCAATTAACACCACTAGTGTCAACAAAGTCAGCATGCCTGAAGTCTTTAGTCAGCTCTTTCGACAAGCATAGATTGCTGGAGATCATTTCTTCATGGTACACTAAGACTGATGTACTATTGACAGTACTTGAGAAGTATCAACATCTATCAGCACCTATATTACCCGGATAACCACTCTCTTGATAATAAAGATTACATACACTATACAGTCTTCATTTGACAAGACATAACTATCTGCTGGTTAAAGTATCACTCACTGAGCATATCTGGAGTTATCTGCCCTTGAGCAAAGTGCTGAGGTTCGTCCTTGACCCCTGGTTGACCCCGCCATCCAATCAGAAGAAGCAATGGTATACTGTAGACTTTGGAAGAAGTCAGTGACATCAAGGGGTTCACTGTATTGCCCAGCCCTGAATTCTAAAAGGAAAAAAATAGATTACTCGTTACTTCTAATTAAGAATGTTGCTCATTGTCAGACATCTATCATGCATTACAGTTGGCAGGCAAACCGGATTAAATCATCATTACGATTAAAATTTGGAATTCTTAAATTCTTACTTTTCTAAGCTCTAATTATTTCATTACTGGATCTTAACAATGCATTCCGTAACGTTAAAATAAATATTAAAGATCTTTGTCTCACAAAACATTGTTCACAATCTAATATTCTAAATTTGTTGTTCTAAGTGTAACAACTGCTTGAAATGGGTATTGTTCAACTGCAATTCAGGACAGCTTATTATCATTTCTAAAGACTTCCCTATCCAAAGTATGTGAACATGATTGTATCCCTATTCACACAATTTTGTGAATGACTGAGTTTAGTTTTACACGGTACACAGCAATATTCCAGCTTTGTGATGGCAGTCTGTAAATAATCAAGCCTGGACTAGACAATCCAGAGATCGATAGTATGACCATCCATCTTCACATTTGGGATGACATGTGTAGCCAAGTCAGTGAGTCTGACCACCTAAGCCTGTTAGTTGCCTCCTAATACAAGTGTGGGTTCCGGAAAATCAATTCTGAGCCTGATCTTCATGGCAGGTCACATATGTGGTCTCTGCTGCTTTAAGCAACAATCCAGCAATATCACTTTGTCAGACACCATAGTGTTCCCCCTAGGCACATTTAAGAGGGCGCAGCGCTCTGCCCTTTGACTTTTGCGCCCTGCCCTTTATATTTTGCGCCCTGCCCTTTTTCGTCTCAATCTCAGTCATTTACTATGACGAGTGTGTATTTTCCAGATTTGAAATGCTTTTCCAAATTCTAATCTTAAAACACAAACTGAGAAGAGTAAAAACAAACTTTAGAACTGAAATCATAAGACAATTTGACTTCATATACATTTTGTTGTTCTTTCAATAATCCTCACCAACATGCCCTTTGAGGTTATGAAGTGCCCTTTTCCATGAATTTACCCTGCCCTTTCTGAACCCTAGGGAGAACACTACACCCAAATTTGGATTACACATAAGACCCATGGAGAGAAGTGAACCCATATCTTCGGCATGACAAGCGAACACTTTAACCACCAGACTACCATACTGCTCCAAGAGATTGGTTTAAATGTACTACACAACTGCAGCCTGTGGACACTGAATCAAAGGTTGCAAGGGGAGGGTTCATTCAGATGTTTAACCTCACTGTGTCGGCACCCTATTCATCACCCAAAACTGTGCAAAAGTTTTGCACAATGCCTGACAATGCTATGACATCATGAACTTGATGACATCACAATGCTATGACATCATTGCACTGCAAGTTTAAAGCCAGTGGTGTGAACCTAATGAAAAATGAGTTTGGATGATAAATAGAATCTCACTCTTATGTCTGCTGATATAAAGTACATCAACACTCGTTGATAAATGTCAAAATATCCTCAGCAAGCCTCAGATATTTATTACTTTATCAACTTGTATTGATGTATTTGATATCAGTCGACACTTGGGTGAGTTTCTATATACGTTGTTATAAGGGATTAAATATCCCAGCACACAGCATTTCGGGTTATAGCCTGTTTCATGCAAGTTGTCACGAGCAGCCAGTGAACTGTTCTCACTGAGTGAACACTGTTTAATCAATCCCAGACAGAAGGGGTACCGAACAGATGAACACTTTTGTTTAATGTTGTTCCTTTAAGTTTTTGTTTGCATTGAGTATTTTGAGTGCTAGATGCCAGTGGTATCATGCATATAAATGCTTCAAATGGTCACAATGTTCATTGCAAAATGGCAAGCGTTCAAGTCAATGTTCAGTTTGTTGCTAACTCAAAGGCGGACAGAATCGTGTTCATAATGGTGATAGGTTTAGAATTTTGTAAATTTATCATAAGAACAAGTTGTAAAAGCTGTACATTTTGAGACATAATAGTACTGGTGGCAGATTCTAAAAATATTCTTTTGATCTGGTATTATTCCATGTTTTCACTTGCGAAAGATTGTTTTAAGTAAGAAGCAAAATTATATTCAAAGGATCGATTTTCAATTTTCCTTTAATCCAGATAGTATGATTTGTGGGTAAGTTTAATTCTTATTCCGGCATCAGACATGAGCCACTCTTCAGTTTTCTTCCAAAGTCTATTTATCAAATTAAAGTCACAAAAAAGGGTGTTTATAGGTACACAGGGATGAGTCACTGGTCTTTATTTTTTGTTGATAATAGTTTGTGGCGAAGATGTCGTTGATAATTTTCATTTGGAACCATACTAATTCTGTACTCTGTGTACATCTATATGGAGTAATGTAAGTTTGATTCAGTTGTCGAGACTGGTGGTAGACTGCCACCTAAAAGAAGCATGTATCGAAACCTTGGCCCACTGGCACAAAGTGATCTTAGCACTACGACTATCTTAAGCCTATAGGAAAATAGGTAGAGACCGGAATCGGCGAGGAGAGGCTGTGATGCTAGCACGGAGGTGACTAGTTTCATCCAGACTGGACTAGCAGTGACTGGGTGTATATATACTTTAGGAGAGCCAGAGGTGGCGGCCGACGGTCCGAGGTGTGGCCGGTGAACAATACACACACCGCCTGCTGCAAGTGGGGTGCTGGTGGCGGCCTGGTGGTGTCATCGGTGGTTCCGGTGGTTGTTGGTAGGACCGGTGGTGTGGCCGGTGTTAGGGTGGTGGCTGCCAGGTGTTAGTGCCGGTGGCATCCAGTGGTTACTTTGATGATGTCGGTGGTTGCCGGTGGAGTACCGGCGAAGCTTAGAATTTGGCGTGTGTTGGTAGTAAAGCAGCTGATGCGTACTCAGTGGTAGCATTAAGCCTATCATTGTAATTAACAATGAGCCGGTTGTATGTAGAGTTACTAAGGAATGAATGTTAAATAAACATTCAGGATAAGACACCTGGTGAGTATGACTATGTTTGTTTAGTGTATAATGTTATGTCACACTGGAGGGTGGGGCATTACTATGCCGACTGAATAAAGGATGTTTATCCAGTTTGTCGGGAAACCAGAAGGATAATACAAATCGTATAAGGCAATATAGAATTTGTATATGAGAGTCCCTCACCCACTGTTGAAGGACCTGGAGCCCTGACACTCTATGATTTGAGTGCGGGGCTGAGCAAAGTAACACCACATACAATGAAAGAATATATAATGTAACAGAGGAATCGGGATACACAGTGTGTGAGTATCACACAGAGAGTTATGTAGTCACTGGGAGTGCTGGGTTGTGTGCACCAACTCATGTTTGTGTAATGTCAGGTTGGGTCACCGGGATGGTGAGTGTCAGAAGCGCCGCGGTGGAAAGCAAATCGTGATGCTGTGCCATGGGATTTACTAGGCACCTACACTCGTAGAGGATCTCGTCGAGATTTTTCCTGATTGCAGGATTGACATAGGGGATCCCAGGAACTGTTTTGTATCCAATGGGGGACAGCAACCATTGGGGTGGATGGGAGGACTGTTATGGCTGCGTGAATTCCACCTCCCGCCCTTGATCACGTGACAGCCTAGTGGCTATCTTGAGTATAGTAAGGGCCGTGTTTGGTGTATGTAAAATTGCTGTCGCTACGGTTAAAATTATATTTCAATATTATGTTATTTTACATCATTCTAATCCTTATTATGTGTACTTTTTATTGATGTGCGGTTGGTACACTTAGCTATTACTATTATGAAAATGTTGGAATTTAAAGTGTACCAACGCAGTATTGTAAGGTAGTTTGAAGTCAGTTAACTGCACTTTACGCTTGATATGTTTTCTTATGTCTATTTTTATGTGCATCATCGCAAAGAGGATGTTGTCAGCTTTTTGCACTTATATACTTTATATATACTATGGCACCCTATTTGGTAATTATCTTAATTTCAAAAGCACACTTCTCACTTGTAAAGTGTCAATACCAAAAGTCCGAAGTCTCGCTAAGGCAGTTCCCCTCCGAGATCCGCCAGCGGGCTATAAATAGGGTTAGCCAGAGGTCAGTAACGGAAGGGGGACCGACCGGAACAGGTATTGGACAACTGGGGATATTTTGGGGGAAGTCGGAGTTGGGGTTAGGATTTAGGATAATCCGGTGCTGTTGAGCTTAAGATAGCTTTTTGTGAGTACTGTTTGGTTGAAAGCTCGCGCCCAAATCTCCGCAGCATTTATATTTTTGTTACCCTGGTATTCCTTTATACTTTAAGGTATATCCTACAGTCCAGTCCTTCCTTGAGTTACTGCCGGTCCTCATACTTCAGCCTATTAGAAAATAGGGTGCCATATATGCTTGTTATCCATTGTAAGTAAAACTGTTTATCTTAAGTATAATACAATTCTAAAACTTTTCTTGTTGTGGTTCTTATTTTATCCTTCACTATTTCAGTTAACTGGAGGCAGGTTTGCCGGTGAAACAGGTTGGTTTGCCTAAATGTATTATTACCCCCTAGACTTTAATTTGGTTCGAGCCGAGTCACAGTAGAGTGACTCTGTCAGTGTAATTGTCACCGTAACAAGGACTTGCCAGGGCTCGGTAATGAGATGTGATGGGTAAATGTCCACAGACCAATTAGACTTTGGTGGTATCAGCACGTTACATTACCTTACATAGCATGTAAGGGCATGGTTTATGTCCTTGGATATAAGTGGTTACCTGAGGGGGGGTTGTGTGAAGGTGGGTTCGAACAGGCCAGTGGAGGGATGTTTTCCGCTTCTGCTTCGATACGTGGGTCCCTGAGTGGGTTCCTCGCAGTGCTGATAGTCTATGAAGCTATCCGCCGCAAGGAAGTTCTCTTCCAAGGTGGATACGGGCAGTGGGTTGTAGCTCACTCTGTGGCGGGATGTGCGTTTTATGAACATGTTCGATTCATCGGTGGACTTGTGTTTGCTGGAGATATGTTTCCGGCAGTCGTCAAGATGGTGGTACGACTTATGGCACAGGGTGCATTGAAAGGCAGTGTCGCCATGGTTAGTCCTAGTATGTCTCAAAAGTGCATCTTTGTGGGATAGCTTGGCACCGCAAACGGTGCATCTATGGCAAGTGTCTACCATAGCAAATGGTGGTGACTGTTGCACTGACCGTTGTGTCTAGTATGAGTGAGTGGCAGTATTATCCTACTCAGTCAATAATAACAAGGACACCCTATTAGTCACAATGGATGTCACTCTCTCTATACCAACATCCCAAACGGGGAAGGTTTGAGAGCAGTTGCCAAAGCTATTAGGAGACACAAACACAGCTGGTTAA